>NW_026036879.1:19062-21572 GCF_019186545.1 Solanum stenotomum
ATAGAACCTTAGTAAAGGTTAGGTGTGTCTCTGGAATTTCAGGTATAGGCTGGGGGTACTTATGCATTTTCCCCCAGTATTATAGATACTAACATTTTGATAGTCCTGTAGGATATATTATGCTTAAATTTTGTTAAATAATTGATATACTAATTATTTATATAAATTTTATTGTAGATATACATTTTGATAGACATTTATGAAGGACAACTTATACAGTTATACACATTCTAAATATTATGAAGGATAAAACAATTATGTATATCATACTTAAATTTTGTTTAATAATTGATATATACAGTAACCTATAAAAATGGTGTCGATTGAGCCCAAAATAATGAGACCGACAACCAAATAAGGAAAGGTCCGATTCACCGTTACAGATTAGAACATTATACATCAGAGATTTAGACTGTTTTATTTAAAAATAGAAAATAGATTTCAAGAGTCGCCACTTAATTTTTATAGTGAAAATTAAGAAAACTATCTTTTCAAAAGATTAAAAACAGAAAATCTTAATGAAAATATTAAAGGGGGTTCGGGGTTCAGATTAACATTTTTTTGAGAGCACCCGAAATGTCCGCTAACATGCGGTTATCCGACAATTAAAATATTTGGATAAAATTTATGAAAATAAGCATGCTTGATTAAAATATCATATTTAGGGGGAAAGGGAATATTATAAGGATATACTAAGTAAAATTTCAAAGTAATTTAAGTAAGAAAATAAACACTTGTTCAATTTTATTTTTAAAAAAATATAAATAGTTAACTCAAAATGGCAATCCTTTGGGAAATTGGTTTAGGGAAAAACCTTGAAATTAAATAAATAAATAAAAAAGTAGTGGCAATTAAAACAAATAGGAAATGGAGAAGAAGTATTGGGCCAAGTCTGGTTCTGTGCACCTGGCCCAGCATTTGGGCCTAAATTCAGTTTTGGGCTTTTGGCCCATTTATATCTGGCACAATTCTTCATCTTTGTACATGTCCTATGCTACCAAATATTTGCCAAAAGATAAGTTGGATTTTGGCCTAATTCCCTGTCCTAAACTAGCAAATAATACCAAAAAGAAATGGGCTTATTGCTCAATTACAATACAAAACGAAGATGGAAATTTCAAGAGGGCTTTTGGCCCATTTCAGCTGTATATGGGGGCTGTATCATACTGTATATCAGTGTATATGCTGCATATTTTCAGCTCCGGGACCTGTTCATTATTTCACCACTGGCTGACTCGATAAAGAGAAGTAGTTGGGCCTCCATGGCCCATTTTGAAGATGCAAGGGAGAACATATGGAGTCCGATGGACTTAATCGAGAGAGTTCATGCAAGAAAAGACGATAAGGATTATGACAAGATAAGGCTAGAATAAATTACTTCCCGAAAAATAGAAATTGATAGACATCAGACAAAGATAAGGCGAGTTTATTACCTCTTGTAGAGTAGCGAATCTGGGACGAACGAGCTAGTGAAGAGCCTTCCACGACCAACCCCAAACCCCGATGATTCCGACGAACTAAACAGAGGCATACGCGAGCAAAGACAAAGCAAAATTGAATCCTATTGGTCGGCGTTGTACGCTGCTGGAGTATTGGAATTGGGCTGGATTGGTAGTATATTATGAAGTGGGCTACTGCAATTGAGGAAAATTGATAGAATGGACTACTGGATTTGTGTTGGGCTGATGGGTCGGCTGAATTGGCCCAATTTTGGTCGGAAAATTGAATTAAGATAAGGTTAAAAGGTTAGATTTGCAAATACAAAATGGCTAAATGGATTGCAATTATAGCAATATACAATTCAAAACATAGCCGAATTGAGTTAATTTAGTGAATCCGGCTAGAATTTAAACACAATGAATTACGATTAATTAATTAGCAAGCTTCTTAAATTGACAAAATAAAATAATTAAACTAAATAACTTAAAATTATAAATATAAATTAAATTAAACTAATTTAATTGAATTTTTAATTAAAATAAAATCTTTTTGAGATGATTTTTGAATATCCATAAAATATTCTAATTATATAGAAACAATAGACATTATTTGAAAATTATAAAAAGCACCAAACCTATTTAAAATAACATGCAAACTATATTATATTTTTTTTTTGAAATTTTATAAAACTAATTATTTTAAATCGTTTGAAATTGAATAAGCTCGATGATTAAATTTCGTAATAATATTATTCATTATATTTGAATATTAAAGACATTTAAATCAAATCTTTTAAAACTGTATTCCTAATTTTTTTTGTTATTATTATTTAAATATTTATAATATATGAAAATACTCTATAGTTTTACTAACAATAAATTGATAGTATAATTTTATTGTCCACTTTCAGTGGATACTAATTAATTTGGAGAATATTTGTACAATGGATAAATTAGTAATTAATATTATTAATTATATTTGAATATTATTCATCATTTAAATCTTAGATTTAGATAACCAGATTGCATACCATGTTTGCCTAAATAACCATTTCTTCTGTACTATATATG
>NW_026036879.1:21587-29429 GCF_019186545.1 Solanum stenotomum
TATATATATATAAAAGTTATTTCAGAAATATAATGAGAAACAAAGATGACATTGATATTTACAACTCTATGCTTCATCATTTTAGTTTGGACAACCATTGCCTTTTGTTTGGTTGAAGGTTATGGGTCTAGTCGAAATACAGATCTCGTCCTTGAGGTATAATTTTCATATCTTTCATAGCAAATTTTATACGCCCTTATTTTTAATGAATAATTTGTAGTGAAATTAATTTATGTTTCCAGATTATTCACGGAGATATTTATGATTGTGTGGATGTTTATAAACAACCAACTCTTTTGCACCCGATGCCGCACAAAGAAAGAATCAAGGTGCAAGATTTATACTCATACAACTTAACTGATTTTTTCTTCTTTTCTTTTGACAAACAAAAGCTGATAAAACACAATTTTGTTGTTTGCAACGT
This sequence comes from Solanum stenotomum, assembly GCF_019186545.1. Lineage (NCBI taxonomy): Eukaryota > Viridiplantae > Streptophyta > Magnoliopsida > Solanales > Solanaceae > Solanum > Solanum stenotomum. The sequence continues at coordinate 22,012 of NW_026036879.1, forward strand.
TTTGTATTTTTATCAAAGGTGGAATCAAGTTTTGAAACTTATGAATTTCTGAATTTTGATATAAATAATTTATACATTTCTTAACAATTTGAAAAGAAAAATCTAATACTAGTAATTGACATAAGATGTCTTCCCAAAATGTTACTAATTTATAGATCCACACAAGTTATCTTATTATAGGGTTCGGTTAGCCCCAATCTATTTCTTTACAAGATGTAGTTAATTCATAATTAAAATCAGATTCTTAATAAACTAGCATTTGACTATTTCATATAAACATCCAATTAATTAGTGAATCGAAGAATTTTGTTGAGAATGTTTAAGATTTAATATATAATTAAGTATAAACTTAAAGTTTATATATAATATATGTAGTGTAACTTTTTGAGAAAAATGTTTAACCGATCACTCTTTGATTAACTCTTATCATTGTCATTAAAATATAACCCTTACATGCATTTATTTTCAGTAATATTTTATGTTTACTTGAATATAATTTTACTTTTATTTTCTTTGAAATTCATCATTTTTTTTGCACGTTTGGGGATTTTCGAAACAACAGATGACAATTGCTAAGGAGCTAGAAAAACAAAGATCAGTCAAAGCCAAGCAATTGCAAAAAGATGAAAATATTTATTTTAAGGCAGAAGAGTTCTGGTTGAATAAAAAAGGTTGTCCGATTGGAACGGTCCCTATTCGACAATTGACACAAGAACAACTCCAAAATGCCAAAGATGCCTCCTTAAGCATGGCAAATAAATCCCTTGCTGAAGATATCATCGATGTTACTACTTCTTTAATTATTAAAATTTATCATTAATACTCAACAAATTCAATTTCAAATAGTTATTCTAATTAATTTAATGTAATACTATACTTCAGTTTGCAGGAATTAGTATAAATGCATCTCCAGAAATAAAAAGTTTTACAAGTGCCACAACCACTGTTACTTTGTATAATCTACATGTAAATGGACTTGGCCAATATAGTTTTGCAACAATATTTCATCAAAGTGCAGATAATGCAACAAATTTCGAGCAAATACAGGCCGGATGGATTGTAAGTTTATATCAAATCAATGATTTGATCCTATTAAGTATTTTTTGACTATTCGATTTCCTAAAGTCATGATATTTGTTTGGTTTAGGTACATCCACAACTATACGGTGATAGCCGGACTCGGTTATACTCCCATTGGACAGTAAGTATATTAGAAATTAATTGGTATTTTTCTAAAAGAAATAATTCAAAAGCATGTAGAATAAGTAAATTTCATTTTTTAAAATTAAATAGACAGATGGCGGCCAGAAAACAGGATGTTACAACAATATTTGTCTAGGATTTGTTCAACTTGACACTACAGTACCAATAGATTATGCATTCCCAAAAATCTCTAGGCCAATGTATGATGACTATGAATTGGAAATTCAGATATACAAGGATGAAGGTAATTAAAATTACGATAGTTGTAATACTTTGGAATATTAATATCAGTATCAACAAGTATGTTGTTGTTGTAACTCTGGTGTTATTTATTTTTGTAGACTATTATCTTTTGTTTCAGGGTTTTATTAGTATTGGATTTTGTCCGGAGACCATTTTCAATGAATTAAGAAATGGATCGCAGATAGTGCGATATGGTGGACAAACGTTTACACCAGCGGGTCAACAATATAGTCCACCCATGGGAAATGGTAATTTTCAGGATGGCAATCCACACACCACTTGTCATATGCGTCAAGTCCTGTATGGAGTTGGCTATAATCAACTAGTTCAACCCGATGAATCGTTGGTTCAAACTCATCAATCTAGATGTTACCATGAAGGAAGTCAGCATAATGCTCATGATGATTACTGGGATTATAATTTTTTGTTTGGGGGTGGTGGTTTTTGCTGAGATGCACCAACTGTTTGTATTGTATTGATATATAAAACTAAGAAGCTATTATATTAGTTCTTGCAATTACAATTGCAATTTATTTTGGGTGATTCAATACTTGATGGGCCTGTTATTGAAAACATATTATTTAGGAGAATTGACAATTATGTCAATTCAAACTCTTCACTTAATTAGCTAACAAGTGTGGCGAGAAGAATGTGATTTTTGCATCCTAAATAAGAGAATTTTTTCAGTTTGAGCTTAGGAATAGAGAAATTCCTGACAGAAAACACTTTCTCCTGTAATGTGAACGCTGCAATGCGTAAAACACTTTACTTTGGGATCGCAAGGGACAACTTAACTGTAATCGCAATGGATGGAAGTCCTATAACAAAGCCATTTACAACAGACTACGTGGAATTGAGTATACAACAATCGATTGATTCCATTTTCGAGGCGAACTAATAGCCAGATTATTATATGGTTACTAGAACCGTATGTTGGTCAGACGTATGACACGAATAAAATGAGTTATGGTGCTTTAAGCAAATAGATTGTAATCGGGTTGGTGTGTGTGAGCTTGTTCTATTAGAGAGAACACACTTTTATTGGTTAATTGTATTCTCAACACGCCCTCTCACATATGGGCCTTTATTATGCTTTTTGATAATGGGTGGTGGTGAGAATTTGTTTCTTTTTCTTTTATAAAGGTAGTGTTATTGATGTAGCTCGGTATATTGGTAATTATTGTGTTGTCTTTTGTGGAGTCCTCACTGTGGTTATATTGTTGTCATTATTTCTGAAGTTTGCTGGTCTGTTTCTAATCTATAGTTACTAATACTTGTGAATTTATGCTTTCAGCCTAGTGTCTTTTAGAGGACATTGACTATATCTTGCTACCATTTGATTCTTTTTGTTTGTTTTTTGGATCTATTTTTGTGGTTACTTTTTTCGATGGTGCATCTGATTATTGCATATACTGGATACAGTTAGATAAGAAAAGATGGTCAGAGTTAGTGTGCTGAATGATGCTCTCAAGAGCATGTACAATGCCGAAAAGAGGGAAAAGCGTCAGGTCATGATTAGACCTTCATCAAAAGTCATCATCAAGCTCCTCATTATTATGCAGAAGCATGGTATGTTAATTTCTTAACTGTATGCACTGCTAGCATCACCCTATCATTTTCTTACTGTTGGTATCTATCTGTAGGTTACATCGGAGAATTTGAGTACGTCGATGATCATAGGTCCGGAAAGATTGTTGTCGAACTGAATGGAAGGCTAAACAAGTGTGGTGTCATTAGTCCTCGCTTCGATGTTGGAGATTGAAGGATGTACTGCTAGATTGCTCCCTTCCCGACAGGTATAGTAATTAATATATTCACTTTGTTCCATTGATCAATATATATATGGAACTCCATTTCTGGTTATCTCCAAATTGAGCCGAAATGATTGTTGGGGTGAATGTCAAGTCATGATCATATTAGCTTGTGAAATAGACATTATTAATTTTTGATTCCTTACTTCTTTGCCGAATCATGAATTGGCTTGCTATATGGGTATTTAACCAATGTTTCATTGTGAAATTTGAAAAAAGTAATGTTGTTTCAAAGGGAAAAAATGATTTGAAAATTATTGCTTCTTCTTAAGCAGTAAAAATCTTGAGTACTCATCTGTAATGCTTACAAGATCCATCCATCCAAAGGAGCAAGCGCTCTTTGTAGATTCTAATTTCTTCTAGTTTCTCATCCCAATTCTTATCTCTATCTTAGTTACTTGTTATTTTCATATTTCCATTGTAATTTAGTAGTTTGGCTATTGCAATTACGATTCTAAAGTTGTAATTGTGTTTCAGTTTTTCTTATCAATATAGTGAGGAATTTGAGTTTGTTGCGTTGGTGCTTTCATTGATTGTACTCCAACAACATCAGCGATGTTTCTACCTAGATTCAGTGGTGGCGCAACCCAGAGAGTTGGATTTTTCGGGCCGAGTTGTACTTTACATACCTTGGCTTTGATGGCGAAGCTCTTGCCTGGTTCAATAGCTTATTTTGCAACAAGCTATTTTTGGATTGGAAGCATTTCAAGGGTAAATTTGTTCAGCGATTTCGACAACAAGCCAACAATGATGTGATGAGGCTTCTAGCTAATTCCTTACATGTTCATTTTGACTGCGCTATTTCTGTCCCTATAGTTTCACAATCAGTTGTATTGCCTCCCAGTCATTTTCCGGCCTCATCTGCCCTTGATTTTGCTTATGATACTGGTGGCAACCTAAAGGTGGACCAGGTGTTTGATAAATTGTCAGAGACGTATAAAAATGTGGATGCCCTGTCAGGCTGTTGGAATTGAAAAACTTGAACAAAATATAAAAAAAGACATTATCTCTGAAATAACATACTTAAACTGAAATAACATATTTCTTTTAAGTTTAAGTATGTTATTTCAGTTTAAGTATGTTATTTCAGAGATAATGTCTTTTTTTTATATTTTGTTCAAGTTTTCCAATTCCAACAGCGTGACAGGGTTACAAGATTTAAAAGACTATATACATTTTTATGTAAGTGGGTTGATGTATGTGAGCTTGTTCTATTTGAGAGAACACACTTTTATTGGTTAATTGTATTCTCAACACGCCCTCTCACATATGGGCCTTTATTATGCTTTTTGATAATGGGTGGTGGTGAGAATTTGTTTCTTGTTCTTTTATAAAAGCAGCGTTATTGATGTAAGTCTGTATATTGGTAATTATTGTGTGGTCTTCTGTTGAGTCCTCACTGTGTTTATATTGTTGTCATGATTTCTGAAGTTTGCTGGTCTGCTTCTAATCTATAGTTACTAATACCTGTGAATTGTGCTGTCATCCTAGTGTCTTTTCGAGGAATTTGATTATTTTTGTTTGTTTTTTGGAGCTATTTTTGTAGTTACTTTTTTCGATGGTGCATCTGATTATTGCATATACTGGATACTCCCAACTTAGCCCTTAGATCTTCAATTTTCTCCTTAGGAAGAGCCTTGTCATGGTGTCTGCAATCTGCTGATCTGAGCTGCAATGAACAAGTTGAAGTTCGCCATCCTTCTCTGTTTGCCTAGTAGCGTGAAACTTCACATTTATATGCTTGCTATGACCATGTTGCACTAGATTTTTGGCCATAGATATTGTTGACTTGTTGTCAACCTTAATGACAGTAGCTTCAGTGTCATTTTGCTCCAGATCACGTAGAATCTTTCTTAACCATAGAGCCTGATTAGTTGCACCAGCAGAAGATTGAGCTACCACCTCTTGCTTCTTTGAATTCCATGAGGACATGCCTGAACCAAGTGTAAAAGCATATCCTGAAGTGCTTTTCATATCAACGCTTCCTGCCCAATCACTATCCCATCGGTTGCCCTTGCTTTTCCCTTTTAAACCAAATACCATAATCAATCGTTCCTTTGATATATCTCAACGTTCATTTAGCAACACCAAGATGAACTTGACTTGGAGCTTGCATAAACCGCGAACATGAGATCGGGTCTTATTGCTGTCAAATACAGCAAACTACCAATCAGACTTCTATAAACAATTTCTAAACTCCAGAAAGACATTCATCTTTTTCTCAAGATTCTGAATCTGCTGCTAGCGCTCTTCACAGCCCGTCTTCTTCAGATTACTCACCCGGAATTACTCCAAGTATGTTCGAATTTCATTGCGCTCGTTAGAGCTGCATACATGATTTTAAATTTATGAGTTATCAATTTGTGGAACAGCGAGGATCCGTTTCTTTCATACGGTTTAGATCCAGTAGTAGAAATATAAAATTAAATTATCTAAATTCGATACAATAATTACAGGTCAGGATGATTCAGCTGTAATTATTCAGAAGAGGAAATTGGGGAAGATGGCAAAAAGTTATGCATATAGAATTCGTGAGCATGGTACGTACTGCATCTAATTCTATTACTAGTATTTACTTTCCGTTTCTATTTATTTGTTGTACTTTTTTTAAACTAAATTTTCCTTTTCTGCTTCTTTACATCAAAACAATTCGATTTTTTTTGTTACAGTGAAATTGGGTTCGAAGTTTTCAGATATGAGCATTGTTGTATTCAATTGATGTCAGTAACTTTTTAGCTGAAAGTGCTTCTATTTATTTGATTTTCACCCTTGCCTCTGCTTTATCAGATAAAACCTCATGGCCATGGTGACGTCCATTCACTTCTTTACTCAAGTGGCCTTCTTAAAGTTTGGTTCTCGACCTTTTTGTTCCATCTTTTTCTTTCTTTTTTGTCATTTCATCCACTCTGATGTTATTTGGATGAACCAATGAACTAGCCCTTTTTAGCCTACATAAATGTTAATCAGTTAGAGAAAGATGGATACCTTTATGGACCCTAGCTTGTAGTGTATCCATCTTCAAAGTAAAAAAAAAAAGGAAATTCATATTACCAAGGCTTTTTTTCCATCGTTTTGCAGAAATAAAAACTAATGTTAAACCTTTTATGTAGCATGTATCTACATCACTAGTGCATCCAGTTTGTATTGATTTTTCAAGAGGTGCTTTCACTTAAAAAGAGAAAGAGTGTTAACGTATTTCTGTGATTTGATGGTCCAAATTTTGTGCAATCTAGGCATGATGCAGGCTTAAGATGGGTCCTTTTTTTCCAGGACACCAACGGTCTACTTTTCAAGGTTAGTTGGATGCCTTTTTCTTTTTTGTTTTTTTCAATTGTATCATATTCTGCTCATGTATGTTAGGCCAATTTTATCAATCTGTACATTTCTTCCAGGCAATTCCAGCAGCACTAGGCGTCAGTACCACAAAACAATACCATGTCAATTCTCTCGCTGTTCCTCGGAAAGCAAAAGAAGCCATTGGTGGCATTACCAAGCTTACTCATAAAAATGGTGCGTAGATAAGTTGTTTACTTCTACCTTTTCATCTCCCGGGGAAAAGGTCAGAAAAGAAGTAATAAATGCTGAAAAGAAATGGAAGCAGGGGTCATAGTATGGGCTTCCTTTTTGTTCAGTTGTTTATTACAACTATATTTTAGTGGCAAAAATTATTAAATCTAATGGGTGTCATGGGAAGTTTCCTGCTTTCGTAAACTGAACTTTGCAAAGTTAGTAGCCAAAACTCTTACCAGGTCGCAAAAATATTAGGATACTTGAAAATGTCCAACAAGTTGGTTATGCTCCTTTTAGTTGGTCATCTATAAACTTCCAAAAACATTGAAGCTGGTCTTGTGAAGATAATTGTAGATGAGGATCTGTATGTTTATTCCTGTTTGCTTCGGTACCTCATGCTCCATTTGTACAGGGCATGAGTGGGAGAACATAAAAATATCATAGATGTGCTATAATTGAGCAAAAATTGTTCAAAAACTATGGATCTCTCGAAGGTATTTAACAAGGTGAAGATGAGAGGTATAGATGTGGGAATATTTGTACTATTCTGCAATTTCTTGGTACTTATGAATAGAACTTGAACATGAGATAACTTTTAGTTATTTAAGATAATATTGCCCTAAGAAACAATTTAGACAGGTTCTAATGTTC
>NW_026036879.1:33937-50382 GCF_019186545.1 Solanum stenotomum
GAGTATTCCTTGAGTTGAGTAAGATTGAAAACAGGCAAGTATGTTTCCTTTTTATCAAGTTTCAAGCTTATGTTTATGTTTTAGAATTCCCCTTACATGCTCGTACATTCCACGTACTGAGCCATTTGGCCTGCATCTTTTCATGATGCAGACACAGGTATTCAGGATCATCAACAGGAGCTTCGTTGATACATCCGAGAGTTCGAGTTAGCTATGGTGAGCCTCATTGCTTCCGGAGGATTCCATTTACTTTCAGTTGTTAGGAGGTCGTGGGTATTGTCCAGACTTCCATCATTGTCATTTAGAGGCTTCATAAATAGACAGTAGAGTTTTAGAAGTCTTCATTTATTTTGTTAAATGTTTTAAAGACTAAAGTTGCCTTTTTATGGCGAGTTGTATATATTTTATTATACATAGTTTTCTTTGGACTTAAAGTTTGCATTTAAGTCTTATGAACTTTTATTTCAGTTTTTAAGCTTTGTATGCTTGAATCAGTTTTCCACTTGTAGTCAGCCAGGATGAGGGTTCGCTTGGGGACCAGCAATGGTCTTCGAGTGCCGGCCACGTCCAGGATGTAGGCTCGGGTCGTGACATTTTAAAGCTGAAAAATGTTGCCTCAAACATAGGGACACAAGGTCTGTTAAAAAAAATTGTGACGACAACACCTATATAATTGGCTCTCACTAGAGACATTAACAATTCTAAATATAGAATCAAATCTTATAATGTCAATAACAATGTAAAAAAATAAACTAATTTTTAACTTAATTATAAATATAATTTTTTTAGAAATCCTAATTTTGGATTAGGGGTAATAAACCATGGGAACAGAGGATGGGTGGAGGAGGGACTGAATTGGAGAGCAACGGCTGGCTGGTGGACTAGCGGCGGTGTGTCGATGGCCTAGAGCACTATAATCGCCGGAGAAGAGAGAAGGGAGAAGAATTAGGCCAAGCTTTTCAGCTATGCCTGATGAAGGAGGAAAGGAGCTTTTGGTATTTTAATTTTTAGTGGGCCGGACGTTAAATTTAACTTATGAATTTGTTATTTTTAGGTCAAAGGACCAAATTGAGTACCTTTTATAATACATGAAGGACCATATGAATCATGTGGAATTTATTAAGGATCAAAATAAAGCAACCCTCATACACGAGGGACATTTTGGTCATCCAATCGGAGAAGCAAAACGAAATAAGGATTTGGCTGAAAAAGAAGCAAGGCAATGGATACCATGACCGACAGACATCTTAGAATAAGAAAGGATTGTTCCTGATCCGGAATTCTCTCTTAATTCCCATTGGCCAAGTTTGCAATTTATTTTTCCAATACTTTGTTCCTTGATTTGGCCCAAATTCCACTCCATTCTCAAGACCAGTCAGCAATACCAAAGAGCGACCCAACATCTTTCAATTTTCCAGCCCAATTACTTTCATACCCAAAAGCCCAATTTTTCAGCAACATTACATACAACAATATCCAATACTAATTCAACCCAACTTCTTTGCAAGAAACCGGTACGTGACCCCATCTACAAATCCATAATCCTAGCAACCTAATCGATCACATTGTTGTTCCCCTTTCCCCCTTTTCAGGGATTTTCAAATCTTTTCCACTATTTGGCTTTGAAAAGAAGAAGGAAATTGAAAAGATTTAAAAAAATTTCAACGGATTTCCCCCAAAATCACCCCATTTAGTTATTTGATTGTAGTTATTTTCTTCCTTTGCTTATAATGAGTTAGTTGGCTACTGCCTCCAATTTTTGACTCTTTAGTATAACAAAACTGGTAGCTTTAAAATCCCCATAGATAAATCTAGTGTCATTTATTATATGACTAGAAGGGATTAATTTTATTCAACTTGGATAAAATTTGTAATAAAAAGAGTTACAATTTTTCTATTGATTGAATCGTAGCAACGTATACAAATTAATTAGAGGTATCCCAAGTATCCTTACTATAAGTTGAGAAAGTAAACAAATCTTCAAAAGTAAATGCCCTTTGTAGTTCAGTGATGAAGAACTTTTGAGGATGAAATAATTGAATTCTCGCTCTTGTGAAAAAACAAACCTGCAATGTATATTTCGAAGTAGACTTTAAACACCAAAATATATATTATTACATATTTGAGAAACCTTGTATTGTAAGATAAAGTAAAAGTTCAAAAAACAGACAAAGTTGAACAGTGCTTGAGACTCAAACAGACGTGAAGTGTTTTACAAGCATAATTGTGATTTGTGAATAGCTTATGTCTAGCAGGTGAACAATTTCTTCACTAAGCCTATGAACAACCTTTCCAACAATTTAAAAGCTATCAGCTGACTCGTAATTCTCAAGAAGACTCCAACTTTTATAATTAGCAATTCAATCTTCTCTGCAATGATCATGTTCAACATAAATACATAATCCACATATTTCAACAAAGATAAATGATTTGAACCACCTCCAACTTCATGAAGTCCTCATTCCCTTTGTCTCCTAATTCAAAAATGAAAAGCAAATGGAGGGAGTTACAATGTCACTCTTATCCACAAATATAAAGGATAGATATTCGGAAAATAACATTTAATCCTCTTCTGCTACTAGAGGAGAATCCGGCCAAAATTAATGAGAAGCCAGAGAGTGGAAATAGCAGCAATGTATAGTGACAATCCATGTGATTAGATATCTACTCTAGTTGTGTGAGGTTAAGGAGGAGAGAAAACCAAGAAACTCAAGTTGAAATAGCACCATTATCTTCTCATATCCCCTGAGAAGCTTTCAAGACTACAAATTAAATATAGAATCGGAAAAAGAAAACACTTGTAGGACGAAAAGAATTACAATATGATCCTTCATATACATATATAGGCATTTACCTTGAGAAAGTGCAGGAAATCATAAAATAGAATCGTCATAAGCTACAAAAAAAATTATATATACATTCTCTGATCTATTCTGAAATATAACACACTTTATGAAGCTACATCGCTTTACCTGTAAAACATTAAAGTGACTAACATCTTTCATAACCAACATAATGATCCACCCTAGTTATTAATGGTTGATCCATCACTTCAAAATAATTTGTATGCGAGATCAAGTTATAATTCATATCAATAAGCTCACAACATAAAATAAATTTTTTTTATCATCCCAAGTATTAAATCTGTCAGGACATGATAGATTGTTAGCACCAAATAAATTGTTAATTTCTCTTGTCTCAATATAACTTTTGGTAAATTACTTTCTTTGTCTGCCGCGATTATATTGTCTAAGAAGAACATTCAAGATTTAATTTTTTGTAAGATTCATGTTCTTAAGAAAACATCTTAATAGAAAAATGGCTTAGGAAAGTATTTCATTACCTCCTTTTGTAGTAATGCCAAGAAATGGTTGAAAACTCAAATTAAGCTCTGGTGGGGTATATCTTTTCTCTAACTGAAAAGAACATACACTAACTATAAACAATCAGTTGAATATGATAAAACAAAATCTTCATAAAGAGGATGCTCTATGCAAGACAAATTTGACCATATAGTGGATTGCAGATTAAATTTAGCCCTTTTAAATATATATAACAAAATATATGTGGGAAATTGTTTGCAGGCATGCATGTAAAATCACATACTTTAAGTAGAAATTACCAACAAATAAGTACAAGATTTGAGGGATAATTAACTTACTAATTAGATAGGGATACTACAACTATTTATATATTCACACCACATCATTGCAATTGATGCTGGCCGGTATCTTGAGTGGCTAAAACTCTTATCTCAAATCAGCCGTAAGAAATTTAACAAAATGATCAAGAAAGATGGAAGTGAAAGTAAAATTGCAGAGAAAATCAACATGAGAAATGTCAGTTAATAGTGCAATGTTCAATTTGGACAGCTTTCGATCGGTACTATTTTTTAGTGCTGTGTTCGTCCCAATAACTGTCCTTTCTAAATATTGGTAGGTAAGATGATGTTAGTCAAAAGTGCAACATGTTTCTTTATGTAATTTTGGGTTGTGTTAGTTATTGCTTATAGGTTTTATATGTACACAAGCACATGCCCCTTGGAATTTCCTTGTGTATCATTTCTCATTAGTTTAATATTAGTTTTATAGCCTCCTATCTTGTATTGAAATTTATGACATTTGGGTCTCAATTTGGTCTAATAGTGACTTGGTTGACTTTTTTAGCTAAAAAATATTTATGTTACTTTCATTCTAATTAAGTTATGTCCTAATTGCTTACTTATTTCACATAGCTCCTTTCTTTGTCGTACGAACCCCTTCCGAGTCCATGGTGGACTTCTCTCTAGCATTCTCGAGTTGAGCCATAGAGGCTCAAATCTTCTTTATCATTGAGTCAGCCAGGTCATCGGAATAGGCCTAGGGAGGTCTGGAAATTGATCACAAATTTCGGGAAGTCTGAAAATGGACTGTATACACTGATATACAGGTCAAAAAAATTAAAACAGGTGCTTGGAAGCTGAATTAGGCTGGCTGCATACAGTCTGTGTACAGTCCGATATACAGAAAACGGACTAAAATATAGTCTATATACATGAGTATACACTCATTGTATATGCAGATTTTCAAGGGCGGAAACGGGCCAAAGCCCATCTTTTGCACAACAGCTCCAGGAGAAAATGGGCCAAGAGGCCCACCAAATCTCGGAATTAATTTTGCTTCTTGAATTAAATACGTAACATAGGCTACTTATATTAGAAATAGCTCGCATTTCATGACAATTTATAATTTATACTATTTTTTTAAAAAGTTTTTAAATGTCAAACTTTTAATTTTAAAGTATTACTTATTTGGTTCTTATTTTTTAATTTTTGCTTTTTCCTACTTATAGGTGTAATCAATATGATAGTGATGGATAACAATAAAGTATAATTGTTTGTTTTCATATGAGGGGAAATTTTATTCAATTTAATTTTTATTTTATGTCTCTTTCTTTTCCCTAAGAGTTATACTTTAATGGTCTTACATAATGTGATAAATATCTAAAATTAGTTATATTTCATTTATCCACTATTATATATTTTGTGTAGTTATTACTCTCAATTAATTTTATCTAGTTATGAGCTGACGTATTATTTAAATATTACCAATCTTCTATGCAAAACTAGTAAATTTATCTAAATAAGAGAATTTTTCTGTTTCTATCAGTCTTAGTTGTCAGTTTTTACTCTGTATATTATCTATTTTTATGTTTTGATGTTTACGTATTAGTCTGTCTCCCATAGTTATTAATAGTACTAATAGACCATTAAAAGTAACATATTCAAAAATTAGTATTCTCTTTGCCCTAATTTATGGTTACGTGACACTTTTCACTTTTTAAAATTCAGATTATGTGAGTTATATACAAATATTTTAAGATATATTTTTCATCACATATTGACATAAGAAAAATTACAGTTGCTAATACTTATCATATAGTTTTTTTTAGATAAATTTTAATTTTAAAATATTGAATTGATCAAATTTAATTCAACTTTAAAAATTAGTTAAATTATCTTCCAAAAAATAAAAATTATTACATAAATTTGGATAAAAGGAGCATTAGAAATCATAATTTATACTAGTTTTTTTAATGGAAAAATAAAAAATTTCAAATAATAATAATAATAATCTGTAAGAAAGATTAAGGAAAGAGAGAGTAAAAAGTACAAAACAAATAAAAAGGTTGGGACCACTGCATATTTCTCCATAATTAATCCAAACTTCATTTACATGAAAGGAATTTTTTTTGAAGAGAAAATTCAGTTTTTTATCAGTAAATAATTTTGCTTCTTGAATTAAATATGTAACATAGGCTACTTATATTAGCAAAATAGCTCATATTGACACGACAATTTATAATTTATACTACTTTCTGTATATTTTTGAATGTCTAACTTTTAATTTTAAGTATTATATAGTTGGTTCTTATTTTTTTATTTTTGCTTTTTCCTACTTATGGGTGTAATCAATATGATAGTGAAAGAAATAAAGTATAATTGTTTGTTTTCATACGAGGGGAAATTTTATTGAATTTAATTTTTATTTTATGTCTCTTTTTTTCCCTACAAAGCTATACCTTAATGGTCTTACATAATGTGATAAATATCTAAAATTAGTTATATTTCAGCTATCCACTATTATTTATTTTTTATAATTATTGCTCTCAATTAATTTTATCTAGTTATGTAGTTGACGTATTAATCAAATATTACCAATCTCCTAAATTTATCTAAATAAGAAGTTTTTCTGTTTCTATGAGTCTTTAGTTGTCAGTTTTACTCTGCATATTATCTATTTTTATGTTTTGATGTTTACGTATTGACTTCAACTTGCTGTTTGGGTACACTTTGCTGACTACCTCAGCTGGTATCCTTCAATTACTCTGTCTCCCATAGTTAATAGTACTAATAGACCATTAAAAGTAACATATTCAAAAACTAGTATTTTTTTGTCCTAATTTATGTTTACGTGACACTTTTCGCTTCTTAAAATTTAAATTATGTGAGCTATATACAAATATTGTAATATATATTTTTCATCATATTGACATAAGAAAAATTACAGTTGCTAATATTTATCACATAGTTTTTTTGTAGATAAATTTTAATTTTAAAATATTAATTCAACTTTAAAAAGTTAGTCAAATTATCTTCCAAAAAAACAAAAATTGTTACATAAATTCGGATAAAAGGAGTATTAGAAATCATAATTTATACTAGTTTTTTTTTTTTATGGAAAAATAAAAAATTTCAAATAATAATAGAAATCTGTAAGAAAGATTAAGGAATAAGAGAGTAAAAAGTAGTACAAAACAAATAAAAAGGTTGGGACCACTGCATATTTATCCATAATTAATCCAAACTTCATTTCATGAAAGGAATAAGAGAGTAAAAAGGGATTTTTTTAAAAGAGAAAATTCAGTTTTTTATGAGTAAATAATTTTGCTTCTTGAATTAAATATGTAAGATAGGCTACTATATTAGCAAAATAGTTCATATTGACACGACAATTTATAATTTATACTACTTTTTGTATATTTTTGAATGTCTAACTTTTAATTTTAAAGTATTGTTTATTTGGTTCTTATTTTTTTATTTTTGCTTTTTCCTACTTATGAGTGTAATCAATATGATAGTGATAGAAATAAAGTATAATTGTTTGTTTTCATACGAGGGGAAATTTTATTGAATTTAATTTTTATTTTATGTCTCTTTCCCCCTACAAAGCTATACCTTAATGGTCTTACATAGTGTGATAAATATCTAAAATTAGTTATATTTCAGCTATTCACTATTATTTATTTTTTATAGTTATTGCTCTCAATTAATTTTATCTAGTTATGTAGCTGACGTATTATTCAAATATTACCAATCTCCTATGCAAAACTAGTAAATTTATCTAAATAAGAAATTTTTTCTATTTTTATGAGTCTTTTGTTGTCAGTTTTACTCTGCATATTATCTATTTTTATGTTTTGATATTTACGTATTGACTTCAACTTGCTGTTTGGGTACACTGTGCTGACTACCTCAGCTGGTATCCTTCAATTACTCTGTCTCCCATAGTTAATAGTACTAATAGACCATTAAAAGTAACATATTCAAAAATTAGTATTTTTTTGTCCTAATTTATGTTTACGTGACACTTTTCGCTTTTTAAAATTCAAATTATGTGAGCTATATACAAATACTGTAGTATATATTTTTCATCATAGTGACATAAGAAAAATTACAGTTACTAATACTTATCATATAGTTTTTTTTTAGATAAATTTTAATTTTAAAATATTAATTCAACTTTAAAAATTAGTCAAATTATCTTCCGAATAACAAAAATTGTTACATAAATTCGGATAAAAGGAGTATTAGAAATCATAATTTATACTAGTTTTTTTTTTATGGAAAAATAAAAAATTTCAAATAATAATAGTAATCTGTAAGAAAGATTAAGGAATAAGAGAGTATAAAGTAGTACAAAACAAATAAAAAGGTTGGGACCACTGCATATTTATCCATAATTAATCCAAACTTCATTTACATGAAAGGAATTTTTTTTGAAGAGAAAATTCAGTTTTTTATCAGTAAATAATTTTGCTTCTTGAATTAAATATGTAACATAGGCTACTTATATTAGCAATAGCTCATATTGACACGACAATTTATAATTTATACTTTTTGTATATTTTTGAATGTTTTAACTTTTAATTTTAAAGTATTAAATTACTTATTTGGTTCTTATTTTTTTATTTTGCTTTTTCCTACTTATGGGTGTATAGTGATAGCAACAAGTATAATTGTTTGTTACCAGGGGAAATTTTATTGAATTTAATTTTTATTTTATGTCTCTTCTTTTTCCTAAAAAGTGATATCTTAATGGTCTTACATAATGTGATAAATATCTTAAATTAGTTATATTTCAGATATCCATTATCATTTATTTTTTTTATAGTTATTGCTCTCAATTAATTTTATCTAGTTATGTAGTGACGTATTATTTAAACATTACCAATCTTCTATGCAAAACTAGTAAATTTATCTAAATAAGAGAACTTTTCTGTTTCTATATTTTTTTCATATTTGATCAATGAAACAGAATAAACAAAGATAGATATGAACACAACAAGAATATTTTTTTAAAAAAACTTTTAAAACCATATATAGAAAAATGTAAGCTGTAAGTTTATAAGTTATAAGTATTATAGGAAGCTCAAAATAATTTTACATTGCGTCTAATTTTTAATAACCTGCTCAAATTTAATCTAGTTAACCCGTTTATTTGACTTCTATCCAAATTGAGAAAGAACTAAAATTTTCTGCATATGAATAGATGTAGCTCTATTCCCCTTTCTCCTCTATAAATATTTCTTCTCTTCATTTCTTAGTGAAATGTGTGAGACAACTTCTTCTTTCTTTTAATCTACTATAAAGATTCTAAATTGACTCTAGGATAATTACATTCTTCAAAAGATAAGGCCCTTCTTCATCTTTTTCTCAAAAATTTCGACTCCTATAACTCTTTAGACAAGAAAAATGGCATTCCAAAAACAGGCCATGAAAGCCAACACTAGCTTGGTACTTGTCATATTTTTCGCGGTTCAGTACACCGCTTCAACACAAAATAATAGGAGTAGTATTTTTCATTTCGTTGTAAGTATTGTCTGTTCATTGACTAGTTTTTTTTGCAACATTAAAATTCTCGTACTAATCAATTTTATCTTGTACTATCAACAGATTGAAGAAACTTCTTTCGATAGGCTTTGCCAATCGAAGAAGATTCTTACTGTCAACGGACAATTCCCAGGGCCTACCATATATGCGCGCGCTGGAGAAACGGTGGTCCTAGACGTTGAAAACAGAGGGAAGGACAACGTTACAATATTTTGGTACATTCTACTTTTTCTTTGTTTTTGTTTGTTTGTTTAAGTTGTTACTGATCGTTTTTCTTTCTTTCTTTCTTTGTAGTTGTAAGCGTGAGGGAAAACACTTGAAGTCTGATCAAGTGAACTGGCTAATTGAGCCAGGGTTTAAAGTAAGAAAAAACATCACAATATTTGACAAGGAAGGGACGCTATGGTGGCACGCCATGAACATCTGGCAAAGCGCCACAATTCATGGCGCTTTCATTGTCCATTCAAAACCCGGAACTACTTATGATATTCCCATCATTTTAGGTACGTAAAAATTAAGTTCTACGTAGTAATTTTTTTTTTCAAATTCTTAAGTCTTTTACTAACATATATTTTCTTTTTATTTGATTAATTCTTCACAGGTGAATGGTGGAAAAGGGATGTCAAGGAGGTTGTCCTTGACTATATTGACTCAGGCAGTGGCGTAAATTCAGACGCTTTCACTGTTAATGGACAGCCTGGTGACTTCTACCCTTGTTCAAACAATGGTACCTACAAGTCGTCCAGTTCTGTTTATTTATATCAAACTTAATGAATAATTAAAAATCAAAATCTTGAACTTCGATCTGGGCAAATTAATTAGACTTTTAATTTAATTCCTAATAGTAGCCAAGGAAAAGACACGACTTTTTCCAAGTAATGGTGGGTGGGGCCTTGAAAATTTGATAAAAGAAAGAAGCATTAATTAGCTGTACTAGGTTGTAATTGTATTGAAATTCAAAAAAGAAAAATTTGTACAATTAGAAAGGAAACTTATGTATTATGTGCGAATTGTTCCTCATCAGATAAACAGAGAAATGCTAATTGATTTATAAGTTAATTAAATTGGTTCCTGTTTGATTTCTAACATTATAATATTTTGCGATTCTTGCCTATATATATATGCAGTACTGCTCCCTAGGACAGCAAGATTTTACGTATTATTTTTTTCGAGTTGTTTGTTGCACTCATATTAATTTTCCTTTATTAATTAAAATGTACAGGAACGTTTAGGATAGTAGTGAATACTGGGAAGACATATCTTCTCAGAGTTGTGAACGCTGCAATGAGTAAAACACTTTTTTTTGGGATTGCAAGGCACAACTTAACCGTAGTCGCAATGGATGGAAGTTCTATAACAAAGCCATTTTCAACGGACTACGTCGAATTGAGTATACAACAATCGGTGGATTGTATCTTCGAGACGAACCAGCAGCCAGATTATTATTATATGGTTGCAGGAACAAATGTTAGTCAGACACATGACACGAATAAAATTACAACCGCCATTATAGAATACGAAGGGAATTACACACCCTCTTCACCACCTCTTCTTCCCAACTTCCCCCCCAATAAAAGTTCTAGTAGGAATTATTTAAATGTAATAATGACGTTTGTAATTTTGGGTTTATTTTTCTGTATTTCATTGGTTGTTATTTGGTATAGGCGGCCTAGTAGGCCTCATAGAAGTGCAATGGTCACTCCCTTGTAAATTATATTGATGCTTATATTTGAAATTACGAATTGTATGATAAAGATGGTCTATATATATTTTGTATGTCGTGTATATGTAAACTTATGTCCAACAATACTTAAGATATAGAATCACATACACTCAATAGACATATACACATTTGAATGATTTAACAGAATTTCTTGGAGTGTTAGGACTCAAAGTGGTTTTGAAAGACTCAAGACTCTCTACTTTCATTCATATGTTTGCAAGAACCTTTTGTACAGGCAGATCGAGAATGCTTGACCTTCAAGGATGCTAGCTATGCAAACATCAATAATATCTTCCTTTTAGTGCAGTTCAGTAATTGTGAAGATGAGTTCCTAAGCATTCTCAATTCCATGATTAAAGAGGACAGCTACTAAGCTTACTAGTTAATTGGTCTATGGAGACATCTACAGTCAGCTGGTTCTTAATAACAATCCAGACTCTATAGCTGAAACAGAAAGAGAAGGAGACTCTACTTTCACAAGCTATTGTTATAGCTAAAACAAAATCAATCTACTCTGGGTACAAGGCAACAGACAAGTTTCAAAAGCTATATATCCTGCATCGGTACTGTGATTGATGAGGATACTAACAAAATCATTTTCTTACTGTTGGTATCTATGTGTAAGTTACATCGGAGAATTTGAGTATGTCGATGATCATAAAGATTGTTGTCGAACTGAATGGAGTACTGCTAAACAAGTGTGTTGTCATTAATTAGTCCTCGCTTCGATGTTGGAGATTGAAGGATGGACTGCTAGATTGCTCCCTCCCTTCCCGACAGGTATAGTAATTATTAATATATTCACTTTGTTCCCTTGATCAATATATATATATATGGAACTCCATTTCTCGTTATCTCCAAATTGAGCCGAAATGATTGTTGGGGTGAATGTCAAGTCATGGTCATATTAGCTTGTGAAATAGACATTATTAATTTTTTATTCCTTACTTCTTTGCTGAATCATGAATTGGCTTGCTATATGGGCGTTTAACCAATGTTTCATTGTGAAATTTGAAAAAAAGTAGTTTTGTTTCAAAGGGAAAAAATGATATTTGAAATTTATTGCTTCTCCTTAAGCAGGAAAAATCTTGAGTACTTATCTGTAATGCTTACAAGACCCATCCATCCAAAGGAGCAAGCGCTCTTTGCAGTTGAGGCTCTCTCTCCTGTAAAGGAAGCATTCCTGTCTATCCAAAGGAGAAATTTTGTATCCTATGGAGTCTCTGCTGTCCATGAGAAGTGTGTTTATTTGTGGATTGAAGCATCACATGTAGTTGATACTTGATACCAAGCAAATGAAATTGCAGATATTTTCGGCGATCACAGATGTAGTACAAGTCTTAGTTGTTAGTCAATTTTACTCTGTATATTATCTATTTTTATGTTTTGATGTTTCAACTTGTAGTTCGGGTACATTGTGCTGACTACCTCAGCTGGAATCATGGACCATGAAGAGGCAAGGAGAAAGAATGTTGGTAGAAAAGTTCTTGGTTTCGTCATGTTGACAAGGATGAAAACTTTGGTTTTGCTGTTTGTTGGCCGACCTTTTTCTGTTTTTGTCGTTACAATCAAATTTATTGAAAATTTTGAGACAGTTATCAGATTTTGTTGAAAAAGTTGCTGGTGCTTATTGGCTGTTGAGACAATTGACATCTAAAGAAAAATTCTTTTAATTTTTCACTTGGATCAGTTTATGTCAAACTTGGTTGTAGGCTTGTACAATTAGAAAGCAAACTTATGTATTATGTGCCAATTGTTCCTCATCAGATAAACAGAGAAATGCTAATCAAATTTATTGAAAATGCAGACTTGATTTACAGACACATTTCCAGTAATTGCCAATGGTAATAGACATGTATGTATGTGCCTTCTTCAAGGAGTACAATCTTCCTAGTTTCTTGTTGTCTAACTTGACAGGGTTGTGCTAGTGAGGAGCAAGTACTCCAGGCAATTTACGCAAGCATTCATTGTATATTCAGGCTGTTAGACTCATAGTTTCTATGTTTGGCCTAGCTTATAAAGCAAGGCTTCCTTCGCCTTATATTGTCCTCGATCCCAGTCCTTATATCTTTGCAATAGACTCTACTTTTGGAGACAAAAAAATTGTGGAGAATGGCGCTGTAACAATACTAATTAAATATCCAGGTGCAGAGTTTCATATTTTGTGCAAATTGGTATCACTTTGGACGATTGCAATAGACTTTCCACTTGTGTAATTTGTTGTCATATATATGAGGAGTTCCCATTTAGAATATGATGTCGTCATACTATGGATGGCCAACTGGCAGGCTGATTTTAGTTGTCCGTCTATTGATAATGAACCTTTACATACAACATCAAATGCATGTGAATTGCTTGACGCAGCTGCTAAAAGACGTACAGGTTACACTACACAGTTGTATGAAAGGGTGTGTGCTGGTGGAGTTGAAATTGGAATATTATGATGCTGTTGTACTGAAGATTTCAACTTTGATTCAGGTCACATCTTTCATCTTTCATGGTATCACTTGCTGATATCTACATCAATCTTGAGGCTATATATGGATCAGGTTAAAGCAAGTTTCTATGACTCACCGACAAGAAATCTTATTAGTTCTACTCTACTGTATAGTGGTAAGTTTATCAATTCCACGATTCTCGTTAATTAGGTACTTGATATCAATTTGATTGTTGCTTTTGAGAGGATTGAAAAATTCAAAGAATCCTTGCTTCCTGAAGCCTTTATTGCAACCACTCCCTTATGCTTCCATTTTGAATAGGCAATTCCTATCAAGTGTTTTGCAATTGGTGGATTCATTTTGGACTTAGTGTTTTCCAGTGTAACACTTACATTACTTTCTTTGAGTTACAATTTAAAGATTTGTTACTACTTAAGGAAATGGGTGAATCATGGATACTTGGTAGCGCTTGCTAGATTAGTCTCACTATGTGGGTGGATATTCACATATATTTTTCATTCCTTGAGTCGAACCTTGAGGACAATGTTCTCATTGAGGGTGGGAGTATTGTTGTGAACGAAACTAACTACATAAGGGCCTATGTCCTGAAAGGGGTGAATGAGACGGGTCCATTTAAGATTATCGGGCTGATTAAAATGTTAGAGAGTTTTATTTGAGATCCAGGCCCAATTATCAATTGGTTAAATAGGTCTTGGAGTTAACACATAAGGATTATGCATATTGAAGAAAAACGTTTGTTCCTCTCTTCTTCTTCTAGAGTCTAATTAAGCTTCACATGTGAATTCTGATCTCTATCTTAGTTACTTGTTATTTTCATATTTCCATTGTAATTCAGTAGTTTGGCTATTGCAATTACGATTCTAAAGTTGTAATCGCGTTTCGGTTCTCTTATCAATATAATGAGCAATTTGGGTTTGTTACGGTATACGTCAACCCAATACATACATGCTATGTGTTTGAATTTATAATTTATTTTACTTAATCTTAATTAATTAACATGCATTTTACTTCATTAAATCACGTAGCCATAAAAACTGTGTTAATTTGGTGTATACACCAGGTATGCATAAGTTTTTACCTTTTGATATTCCGTAGGAAGGAATACATTTTGAAGGACAAAGTAATTTATAGGGGTGTACAATATCGAACCGAAAACCGAATCAAACTGTAAACCGAGTCAAACCGAACAAAAAACCCGACTAGTGGTTTGGTTTGACTTGGTTTGGTATTGAAAAAAAAACCCCGACTATATTTGGGTTGGTTTGGTTTTAACTAAAAAAAAACAATTCGAGACCAAACCAACATATATGTAATTTTAAAATTTTATTTTATACATAAAAATATTTACATTGATATAATTTTAAAATATTTCTTATACTATTTCATAGTTTTTATCTTTTAATATATTATTTCAAGTTTAAAACTTAGAATTCGGAATGGTCCAATAAAGATTATAGTTCATAGATGTTGATAATTATAATAAAATTTAAATCAAAATCAAATTAATACTAATGCAAAAAGAAAATCAATTCAACACTAAAAATGACAATAATATTGAGTATTGGTTTTTTAGTTTTACATTGGTTTAGACAATTAAAATACATTATCTAATTTTAATTTTCCTTAAATATTTAGTAATGTAACTAATACTTATTAAACTTATTTTAGCATGATTTAGTACTTTTAAATTATGATCATTTTCATTATGACTTTGCAATATTTAATTTATATGATGATTTCATTATTATTTTTTATTGAATATTTTAGTGTCATCACTCATCTCATATTTTGTGTTATTTTC
Organism: Solanum stenotomum; assembly: GCF_019186545.1. Lineage (NCBI taxonomy): Eukaryota > Viridiplantae > Streptophyta > Magnoliopsida > Solanales > Solanaceae > Solanum > Solanum stenotomum. The sequence goes on from NW_026036879.1 coordinate 49,072, forward strand.
TTAAGAAACACCTTAGATAATTGTATTTTGGTTGGACTAAAGAAATATTTGGAGCACAAGTTAATTATATGTTTGTATGCGAAAAAATCCAAAAATCTAAAAAAATCCGAGGTTTATTAGTTTGGTTTGATTTATAAATTAAAAAAATTTGACACAATGATTTGGTTTGGTATTTAAAAATCCGAACCAACCCGAGGTTGAAAAACCCGAAAAAATCCGAATTTTATTAGTTTGGTTTGGTTTATAAATTTAAAATTTTTACACAAATAATTTGGTTTGATATTTGAAAAACCCAAACCAACCTGGTCATGTACACCCCTAGTAATTTATGTATATTATACTTAAATTTTGTTAAATAGTTTATATATACTAATTATTTATATAAATTTATTATAGCTATACATTAACATTTATGAAGGACAACATTTACAGTTATACACATTCTAAATATTATGAAGGATAAATCAATTATGTATATCATACTTAAATTTTATTCAATAATTGATATATAAAGTAAGCTACATATAAAAATGGTGTCGATTGAGACCTAAATAATTAGGTAGACAACCAAATAAGGAAAGATCCGATTCACCGTTATAGATTTGAACATTATACATTAGAGATATATACTAGGATATGAATAACAAAGGAATGTACCAAAAAGAAAAAAATTAATTAGTATTGATGGACAAGCAGATTACAAAATTACACGGTCTGTTTATTTTTAGAAATATTATGAAGTATTTTCACATATTATTAATATTTAAATAAAAATAACAAAAAAGCATTATATATGTTTATTATTTTAATTTAAATATTAATAATATATGAAAATACTTTATAATATTTCTAAAAAATAAATTGATAGTGAATTTTATCGTCTACTATTAATGATACTAGTTAATTTGGAGAATGTTTGTGCAATGGCTAAATTTGGTATTAATATTATTCATTGTATTTGAATATTAAAGGCATTTAAATCAAATCTTTTAAAATTGGAATCCTAATCATAATATGTTTTTTGTTATTATTATTAAAATACTAATAATATATGAAAGTACTCAATAATTTTTCTAAAAATAAACCAATAGCATAATTTTGTTGTCCACTGGATACTAATTAATTTGGAGAATATTTTTGCAATGACTAAATTTGGAATAAATATTATTAATTATATTTGAATATTATCCATCATTTAATTAGATAATCAGATTGCATACCATGTTTGCCTAAATAACCATTTCTTTTGCACTATATATATATATACACGTTATTTCAGAAAGATAATGAAAAACAAAGATGGCGTTGATA
>NW_026036880.1:0-2357 GCF_019186545.1 Solanum stenotomum
GCTTGGGGCCCCATATTTTTGGGGGCCCCCATTTTTTTTAAAGAAAATTTACTTATGAATGTTATTTTTTTAAAAAAAAATTATATGTACTATGAGTGCTGTGATTTCTACTTAGGAAATTGCATATGAAGTGAATATAGAACCTGAATTTCGTAAAAAATAATTTGATGAAAATATTGATAACGAAATCACAAAGTCCCTTGAAACTAGAGTTGATTACTTAAGATATATATATATATATATATATTAGATCAAACTATTTTTTTCACTTCAAAATAGATTTGAACCAATTGAAGCATATGAAAATATTTTATGTTTCTTATTTAGTGGTAAATTGAGATCACTAGATGATGAGAATTTAAAAAACATTGTCTTAACCTTGAACTTTAACACATAATAGTTATTCTGCTATTGATGATTTAGATTTATTTTTTGAATTGAAAGTGTTAAGAGAAATAATACATGTAGAAGACAATGATCTAATGAAAATGCGCAGTCAAATCAAAGACTTGATTCTTTTCCAAATACTCATATTGCTTATAGAATTATATTAATAGTTTCTCTAACTGTTGCCTTAGCCAAAAGAAGTTTTTCAAAACTAAAATTGATTAAATTTTATTTAAGATCAACAATGTCTCAAGAGAGATTAAATGGATTAAGTTATATTATCAAATGAAAAGGAAATATTAAAACAAATCGATTATAAAACAATAACTAATGATTTTGCATCTAAAAAGCTAGGAACATAGATTTTAAATAAAAGTATATATGATGAAAAAGGGAAAATTGTATGAAATAGCAAACTATTCATTTAAATTAAATGTTATAGCTATGGTTTATTTTAATTGTAATTCGCAGCAAACATCCCCTTTTTTTTGCCATCTGATTCGGTATACAATTAGCCATTTTATGCATTACGGTATAAAATGCGTTTGTGTTTGTATAAAGCGAGAGAAAAGTGTATATACAAATACAAATACATATATTTTCATCCTATACACTTATAATTATACAAATATAGATCTTATTATACCAATTACAATGTATAAATGAATTTATACAAAATTGATCAATTTGTATAAAATTGAATGTTTGTAGCGAATTATACAAATCAAAAGCTCCATAACAAACATAAAATTTGCTATGGAGCGCAATTATGCAAATTATAGCTACAACATAACAATATAATTTTTATGATTGCTATATGTGAAAGTTACTCAATATTAGGGCCCCTTCGATAAATTTCGCTTTAGGCCCCCAATCTTGTTGAGTCGGCCCTGAAAGACACGTACCATAAGAAAGACTAGTTTCTTTCAATAATAGACTAATCTGTAGGAGTTCACAGTCTACAACAACAAGAGAGTGATATTTGATCTCAATATATAGTGGAGCGCGAGACAAATTTTTGTTTGCGAGAACACCAAGAAGCAAGTGTTGAACTTAAGAAACTTGCAAAAGTAGTAGTAGACTTTCAATCATCTATATACTTCCTCCCAAATCGGTATCACAATATCTTTGTAATTGGTGAAAGTTTTGATTTAGAAAGAAAATATCATCAGAAGAAGTAGATTTCTGATATCGCAAGATACATTTAACTATTGCACAATGTTTCTCTGTCGGACTAAGCATGAACTGAAAAGGAAATATCAATTCTAGTGAAAGTTAGATATTGCAACTCACCAACAATACTTCGATAATTAAATCAAGAAATTGAGTGTTGTCACGTGTGTGCAACTTATTATTAGGGCACTTGGGAGTAGAATATTATTACAAGTTAATATGTTACTTCGTTGCAAGAGATCGATCATGTGTGCATTTTGACTGATGCAATAACAATCCATCAAATCACTATATAGCTTCAATGTCCCAAAAGTAATTAAGCTTGTCCAAGTTGCGCAAGGGGAAATGAATTTCCCAATGTTGAAGCAATGCAACAACTAAATACATAGACATACCGAAGACTATAATTATATTATCAACATATATAGAACCGACAAAACAATCAGTCTCGTGCTTCTAAAAAAGAGTGCATAATTTATTTAATAGCCTTGGAAACCTAGCACATACAAGGTATCAATCAAACATTTATTTCTGACTGAAGAAGATTGTTTAACGACATAAATTAATAATCAAGGTGATTAGGCTCAACAAAAACAGATGGTTAAACCATGTATACATCCTACTCTAGCTTATCATGCAAGAAGATATCAAGTTGATTGACAATCTATCCTTGTGATATCATGACAATAGAAAACAACTCAAATGGTTGTAGGTTTGACAACAAAGACTGAATTAGGGGTGACAAATGGGTGATTTGGATCGGATTTGGATGGATTGAGTTAAAATGGATTGGATCA
>NW_026036881.1:0-379 GCF_019186545.1 Solanum stenotomum
TCCCAAAAACGCCTTTTACTGATTCTTATGCGCGACGAAATATGATGAAAAAAATAAAGGGAAATTCAGACAAAGGCGATGGGTTCTTTATATAGGTCTCAAAAAAATACAAGGTTTCAATAAAAAGTTTGCGTCAAACGGACGTTCGAGCCGAAAGTTACGGCCATTTGAAATTCAGCATCTTAAAGGTGGAAGGTGGCTTTGAATTTATGAAACTTCAAACGGCCATAACTCGGGCCTCGGATGTCCGTTTCAGGCGATTTTTTTTTTGAATCCGCGTATTTTTTCGATATCTACGCAACCAAACTGCCTAAAGGCGGTTTGCGTGTGCCGATTTGCCCAAACACGCCCTTTACTGATTCTTATACGCGTCGAAATA
>NW_026036882.1:0-213 GCF_019186545.1 Solanum stenotomum
TGATTCCTGGCCTGAACTTGTGTGTGAATTGATGTTTTCCCTTATGTACAATGATCTGATTGATGAGAATGACAATCTGAATAGATTTGTGAAAGAATTGATTGACTGGTGTACATCTGATGACTCATTTCATAGAAGTATATGCAAACGGCTTGTTTATTAACATTTGAGATATAATTAGTGAAACCACTAGTTTGTATTACTCAAAATTGA
>NW_026036883.1:0-364 GCF_019186545.1 Solanum stenotomum
CACCTTTTTTATACTGTATTTCAAAATCAAAAGGAGCTAATAAAGCTTGCCATCTTGCAAACATCTGTTTAGACACATCATGTTTGCAATCTTTATTAAACATAAATTTAGCTGCTTGGCAATCAGTTTTTATTANGATCACCTTGAAATTTAAGAACACATTTAACTATAGCCAAAATTTCTTTAGCTATGGTAGCATAATTCTTTTGTGCATTATTCCATTTGCCAGAATAAAATTGAACAATATATTGTCGCTTATTATCAGGACAATATTGGGTTAATACTCCCCCATAACCTATATCTGATGCATCAGTTTCTACTGTTTTAGCCCAATTAGGATTTGCCAAAGTCAAACAGGGAAGGT
>NW_026036884.1:0-714 GCF_019186545.1 Solanum stenotomum
TTGTCAAAGTGCCAGTTTTTATTAGACTCTGTGGCGTTGTTGGGGCATGTTGTACCTAAGGAGGGCATTATGGTAGATGCGGTGAAGATTGAGGCTATTCGTGATTGGGCTAGGCCCACCTCAGTTACTGAGATTCGGAGCTTCGTTGGACTAGCTGGCTACTACAGATGATTTGTGGAGGGTTTCTCTACCTTGGCAACACCTCTGACCTGGTTGACTCGTGTTGATGTTCCCTTTGTTTGGTCAGAGGAGTGTGAGGCGAGTTTTTAAGGCTCAAGGAGTTATTGACCACCGCTCCTATATTGACTCTTCCAGTTGAGGGCGAGGGATTCACGGTTTATTGTGACACATCTGGCGTTGGTTTCGTTTGTGTATTGATGCAGCAGGGCCGGGTTATTGCTTATGCGTCGAGGCGGCTTAAGATTCATGAGCGCAACTACCCCACCCATGACTTAGAGTTGGCGGTGGTAGTTTTCGCACTTAAGATTTGGAGGCACTACTTGTATGGAGTTCGATGTGAGATCTATACTGATTACAGGAGTCTTCAGTACATCATGAGCCAGAGGGACCTTAATTCGAGGAATTGTCGTTGGATTGAGCTCCTGAAGGACTATGACCTCTCCATTCTCTATCATCCGGGCAAGGAAAATGTGGTAGCGGACGCCTTAAGCCGAAAGGCGGTGAGCATGGGTAGTCTAGCCTTCATATCTGTTG
>NW_026036885.1:0-758 GCF_019186545.1 Solanum stenotomum
CAAAAAAAAATCGCCTGAAACGGACATCTGAGGCCCGAGTTATTGCCGTTTGAAGTTTCATAAATTCAAAGCCACCTTCCACCTTTAAGATGCTGAATTTCAAATGCCCGTAACTCTCGGCTCGAAAGTCCCTTTGACGCAATCTTTTTTTTGAAACCTCGTATTTTTTCGAGATCTATATGAAGAACCCATCGCCTTTGTCTGAATTTCCTTTTATTTTTTTCATCATATTTTGACGCGTAGAAGAATCAGTAAAAGGCATTTTTGGGAAAATCCGCACGCGCAAACCGCCTTTAGACAGTTTGGTTGCGTAGATCTCGAAAAAATACGTGGATTCAAAAAAAAAAATCCTCTGAAACGGACACCCGAGGCCCTAGTTATGGCCGTTTGAAGTTTCATAAATCAGAGCCACCTTCCACATTTAAGATGCTGAATTTCAAATGCCCGTAACTCTCGGCTCGAACGTCCGTTTGACGCAACCTTTTTTTTGAAACCTCGTATTTTTTCGAGATCTATATGAAGAACCCATCGCCTTTGTCTGAATTTCCTTTTATTTTTTTCATCATATTTCGACGCGTAGAAGAATCAGCAAAAGGCGTATTTGGGAAAATCGGCATGCGCAAAACGCCTTTAGCTGGTTTGGTTGCGTAGATCTCGAAGAAATACGCGGATTCAAAAAAACGGACACCCGAGGCCCGAGTTATGGCCGTTTGAAGTTTCATAAATGTAGAGCCAACTTCCACCTTTAAGATGCTGAA
>NW_026036886.1:0-587 GCF_019186545.1 Solanum stenotomum
TCATACCTTCACATATAGCTTCACATCAACTCTACATATAGCTTCATATAGGACTTTACATATAGCCTCATATGTGTATAATAATACAACAATATAATAACATTCATATAATGCCCTTCATGGCCTCAATTCACAATAATACAACAAATAACCATCTCCACCAAAGGTGGATCAAACCAACCAATAACAATTATATTAATACTAAGAGATCAAGCCATCTTACCACCCTTTTCAAAGGCCATAAGCCACAATACTAAATTTCATGCCGATTATACAATATTTATCAAGTTTGATCAACTTACCCTCTTTCCATGGCAATCTTCATCATCCTCATATTCCAACAATTAACAATACAATAACAATGATAATAACAACATTCAACTATACAAACTAAGCTAAGCATAAGCCCATAATCAACATGAAGACCAATTCACAATTTTGCCCATTCAAGGCTAACATCCCACATCCTTCAATTCAATAACAATTCTTAACAATTCAACATAGATAAATACATACATGAACAGCCCACAACAATTTACACAATAATCGTCCATCAAACTACACAAAATCAATACACCCACTTTAGG
>NW_026036887.1:0-282 GCF_019186545.1 Solanum stenotomum
ATAACTATAACATACAAATATGATTTTAGGCATAATACATAAATTGGACCCTAAACTTGACTTCAAATTTTAAGTATGACCTCTAACTTTCATAGTGCACAAGTAGGCACTTTAACTATCCAATTCTTAAACAAAAAAACACGCGAATCCAACAGCCAAATTGTGTGATATACAAACGCTCCTACGTGGCTTATTGAGCCACTCAGTGGCTGCCACGTAATTAAAAAATTACACGTATTTTATAATAAAAAAAAAAAAAATTAAAATACAAAAGGGTAGGGT
>NW_026036888.1:0-232 GCF_019186545.1 Solanum stenotomum
TGAATAAGAGATATCCACATCTCTTCGAGTCCGGAGAAAATACAGACCAAAGTACTAATTTTCTTTTTAGTACTATCTAAATTATGAGTAAAGAGTGTTGGTTGTTGCATTTGCTTGTTGGGTTTTTAAACTTGATGTTACTACCATTAGCCTAGGAAGAGAAAATCTCATTCGAGAACGAATGTTCCCAAGGGGGAGATATTATAACATCCCGCAACTAGAAAGAACTAGA
>NW_026036889.1:0-863 GCF_019186545.1 Solanum stenotomum
TGGAGTTGCAGCGGCTCAGGCGAGAGATTCAAGAAACCAGAGAAAGGAGGATAAAAGTGGAGTTTGCCACCGCGGTCGCACAAGCAACAAATGCGGCACTAGACGCGGAATTGGTAGCAAAGATGACAAAATGTGTTGTTATAGATGAAGAGACAGCTGTTGTGCGCAAGAAGCGAGATGCCCTCAAAGAGATAACTGTGATGCTTCAGAAGCCACGTGGAAAGCACTCTTTCTTCAGCCGAGAGGCCACCAACATTGATCCCAGAGGCACTACACCTGAAGCTACTGAAGAAGATACTGGGGAGGAAATTCTCTATAGGCCTCCTCTTCAGGGACGATGTAAGGAAAGGAATGAGAAAACCACCCGTGAAGCATATGAGTTTACCCCCCCGTGATTAATTCGACAATCAGAAAAAGAATGGCTTGGGTAGAGACACATCTATCTTTAGGAGCTTTATTATCTGTTTTTCACTTTCCTTGTAATCACCAGAAATGAATGAATGAAAATGAAAATTTCCTTCGTATTCGAACTACGTAGGGTCTGAATTCTCCCTTTGGAGATACGTAGGCAGCCTTTCAAGGCCCGGCCCCTATTCTTTTCAAATTTTCTTTTCCCCCTTCTATCATTATACAAGGAAACATTGAATTCAGATCAACAGGTGATAGAAGATGCAGCAAGAAGACCTTAACTCAACGCAATTTAGCCTTTCTGAGTCACTAGCCCCAAAATAAAATGAGCAAATTCCTGCTTGTTCAAAAAATCAGTCTCCATTACTCGTGGGTTAACGTGTCCTCAAACGAAACAACTTCTATGTGTTTACCTACTTTCTATGTAATATCTTGCATTATTCATCCAGAACTAA
>NW_026036890.1:0-414 GCF_019186545.1 Solanum stenotomum
ACTGATGTTATTAACTTGCAGGCATAGACAATCGAAATGCCAATAAACTACAGAGCTCAACAAATGTTGGATGGTGGGATCAACCATTTGTATACTACGTTCAACTAAAAAGGGTTATTCACTGTGTTCCTATGTACATTTAACTATTAATTTTACTTAATTCTGTACATTAATCAGTATAAGATCTATTGGAATTGGCTGATAACATTGTTAATTGTACAGTTAGTTAATTAACCAGTAGCTAATTGTCCACGTGTAAATTAGTTAGCTAGAAGCGTCAGAATCAGTTAGCACAACTAAGTAGTTAGTTTGTTAGATTGTTAAATTGTATATTAATAGTAGTGCATCATTGTATTCATTTTACAGTTTTGAGAAATAAGAATTCTTGTTGACACCCAATTTTTACCCTCTTTT
>NW_026036891.1:0-289 GCF_019186545.1 Solanum stenotomum
TTTAGGGCTTTAGGGTTTAGGGATTTAGTGTTTAGGGTTTGGGGATTTAGAGTTAGGGTTTAGGGGTTAGGTGTTAGGGGTTAGGGTTTTGGGTTTAGGTTTTATGGTTTAGTGTTTAGGGTTTAGGGTTTATGGTTTATGGTTTAGGGTTTAGGGTTTAGGGTTTAGTGGTTAGGGTTTGGGGTTTATGGCTTAGTGTTTAGAGTTTGGGATTTAGGGTTTAGGGTTTAGGGTTTAGGTTTAGGGGGTTAGGGTTTAGTATTTAGGGCTTAGGATTTAGAGTTTGGTA
>NW_026036892.1:0-302 GCF_019186545.1 Solanum stenotomum
TATTAGAGTTTCTTAGGGTTTATTAAGAATTTGGATTTCTTAAGATTGAGGGTTACTTAGGATTTAGGGCATAAGATTTTAAGTTTAGGATTTTTTTAGGGCTTAAGGTTTTAATGGGATTTATTGTGTTTTTTGGGGTATTATAGTTCTAGGGTTTAGAGTTTCTTAGTGTTTCATAAGGTTTGGGGTTTAGGGTTGCCCTATGGTTTAGAGTTAGGGATTTAGAGTTTCTTAGTTATAAGATTTAGCGTTGAGGACTTCTTAGGGTTTCGTATTTTTAATGGTTTTGGATTTTTGCTTAT
>NW_026036893.1:0-1809 GCF_019186545.1 Solanum stenotomum
ACAAAAATCCAATAACAACAAAAAACAAGCTTCCTGAACTACGTTCGACCTGATTCTTGCTTTGACAAGATACGTAGGCAGCCTTATTTTGAGGTTTGGTCCTAGCAAGAAAAATCTAGAAATCCCTCATCACAAAAACTGGGGCAAAATTAATAATAATAATAATTATTATTATTATTATTATTATTATTATTATTATTTTATTATATTTTTGTCAAAAGAGTCGATTTCAAAAGTTGTAAGTCTTGACCCTGTTACGCAGTATCTTTGAGCTTTCATGCCAATCCTTTCATTTTAACCCCATCCAAAAGCCACGTTACAATCCAAATAAAGACCTTCTGATCAATTTTTAACAATGACAAGTCAAGCAAGCTTTCAGTGTTGATTATATAAGGAAAAATGTTATGCCACTCGCATAACGAGTGAAAAATGAGGGAATCTTATCAATTAAAATCCTCAAAATCCCTATAGGAGATCATTTTAGTCGAGAGAAAGTAAAAAATGAGAGAGTCTTATTGGTGAAAACCCTCAGGGCACCGTAAGACGATAGTGAGTGAGAGATAAGAAAAAAAAGACTTGTTAGTGAAAACCTTTCGAGGCACCACTAATCAAGTGTTAGTCATAAATCTAGTGCAAAAGTTGGATTATAGAAGTCTGACTTCAAAGTTGAAAGTTTGACAAAGATAAAGTTTAGATTGATTGGACAGACCAGACCATTTAATCCAAAAAGCATGTCATGATCATTACAATTGACCACCACTATCAATGGAATCCATTTTTTTTTATTTTTTTTTTATTTTTTTTTCTTCTTCTTAAAAGGATCAAATATTATTTCTTCTTATTTTGCGTCTCGCTCAATTCAATCTTGAGATAGTCTTCATTAAGCAGGCAGAAAGTGATTTCAAAATTGCTACCATGTCTTTAATTGCACAAAACAAAGCTTGATTAGCCCATCAATCGTGACATGATTCAAGAAATAGTGATATGCATAGTAACTTGTCAGCAATTGACAATTTTTGAATACAAGGTTCAATTATTGTTGGAGGGTGGAAACAGTATAACAAATTTGAAGTTGGAAGTTTTGAACAACTAGAGATGTTTTCAAGATTATCAAGGTGAGTTGACTAGCAAACGAATAAAATTAGTTTCAAACATGGCAACAACAGGAGCAACTATCCTCAAAGCCAATGCAACAAATCGACCACCATTAAAAAAAAAAAACATAAACTTTCTTTTGTTTCTTTTCTAAAACAGGGAGATATTCCTTATGTAAAAGATATCTTGAAGACTCAAATTTGTTAATATTATTGCAAGAAAAAGAAAAAACAAATAAAAAAATTATTGCATTGTTTCTCCTATGATAAATGTTTTCTAGTGTGAGACAATTATTTTCATTTTACTAGGATAAACATTTCCTAATATAAGACATTTAAAACCTAAAAAAAAAAGGGATAAAATATTGTGGTGATTTTATTTGATGATTCTGTTAATTGAGATCTTCCTAAGTACTGAGATTTAGTTTAGCAGGACCCTCCTACATAATGGGATTAGCAGGACCCTCCTACATAATGGGATTTAGATTAGTAAGACCCTCCTACATAATGGAATTAGCAGGACCCTCCTACATAATGGGATTAGCAGGACCCTCCTACATAATGGGATTTAGATTAGTAGGACCCTCATACATAATGAGATTTAGATTAGCAGGACCCTCCTACATAATGGGATTTAGATTAGCAGGACCCTCCTACATAATGGGATTAGCAGGACCCTTCTATATAATGAGATTTAGATTAGCAGGACCCTCCT
>NW_026036894.1:0-240 GCF_019186545.1 Solanum stenotomum
CTGGTTTTAATCACAACTAGTGATGTAGCGAGTGGTCAATCACCTATCGTTGGTTTACAAATAGTTGGAGGGACTTGTTGGAGTAAATGGTAGAATTTCTTGTGATGGGGGTAACACAACCCTTGCAACATTTGTGACAGGTGCTCTGGGCCTCTTTAGTACTGGTGTACTGCCTGCTATACAACAGATTTTGAGTAGCACTGGTTCTTGTGCTGTAATCGTTGATCTCCCAGTTGCTAA
>NW_026036895.1:0-490 GCF_019186545.1 Solanum stenotomum
AGGGAGGTTATGAAGTGTTTTAGGAAAAACTTCACTTTCTTGATACTCTTATTGAGTGTAAGGTATGATCTAATTCTATTCTAACTCGACGCCCTACGTTTCAGCGATCATGCCTCCCCATAGAGCTAACGCTAGGAATGCGAATGCCAGGAATGCTAACGCAATTCCTCTAGTCCCAGATCAGGGAGTTTCGAATGCAGAGTTTCAAAACACTGTTCAACTTTTTGCTCAAAGTATGAATAATCAAAACAATCAGCAGGTTGAAGGAGATAAGCTTAGGGAAATTGCTAAGGTAACCAAGAAAGCTAGAACAGGGAACTATGAGTACTCTCAACAGAAATTGGGTGGTGGAAATCACTCACAGTTTCGACAAGATCAGAATAGTAGGGCACCAGGCTCTAAGTCTCAGGGAAGTGTTTCAGGAAATAGGACTTACCCAACTTGTCCAAAGTGTGGTAAGAACCATCCAGACGAGTGTCTTGCAGGCAAG
>NW_026036896.1:0-2003 GCF_019186545.1 Solanum stenotomum
TACTCATGCTCTTCTATCTCCTCAATATTAGTTATCACATGACTTATTCAACACGTTCAAGTCACATATAACACATTTAGCTCGTTTTATTTCCCATCTTTCATTTACAACAATTTCAATCAACAAATAAAACTCATCCTCAATCCCCATTACTCCCCAACACAATTAGGAAAGTAGTCATGCATAGTCTAAGAGTTTTACAAAGTTTGGAAGCCACTTGCCTTAAAACAAACTCCAAAAGTTACTTGACTTGAGCCTTTCCTTTCCGAGTATAATCCGGATCACGATAATTTATTCAAACAATTATTCACAATCACAATTCGAGTCCAATGACACCAAAATCAAGAAATTTAGGGGAAAAAGGGCAAAACAGTCCAAAAGTCTCGTATCGGAAAACGATACCCAAATCTGGAAATTTTTTATGTAAAATGATCCTTAAAGTATTTGGAAGCTAATGGTGAAAACCAATTTGAAAACAGAGTTGAAATCAATTCACAAACTCAATTTGAAGGAAAATCCACGTTCTTGAAAAAACCTAAAATATTCGGATCCGAAACCCCGACTCGAAAATGAAATATCTCTTGAAAAACATCTTACCCATGCTTAGATAAGTTCAAATATGAAATTTCATCAAAAACGGAGTTAAGATAGACCTTAAAATTCTCAATTTATCAAACTTTAACTTTACCGGGAAAGTCCAAATTGTACGCGGTTAATATGATGAAAATAATCGATGAATCAATAATTTTATGTTAAAATCAGTTTACCCATAACATAAGGATCGTAAATATACATTTTTCATCAAAAAGGGAGTCCAAATCGATAAAACCCCAATTTTTCCCAACAGATTTACGGATAGGAAAAATAACCAGATAAAGAAATTATGAGAAAATGTCGAATTGAAGATTGAATACTAACCCTCATATTAATTCAAGAAGAAAACCGTAAGAATCACTCCATTCCAATCTCTAGAACTCCCAATATGCTCAAAATACCAAATGAACACAGTCTGAGATTTTTATAACAGTACATGGCTGTTATGCACCAGAAAAACAGCAGTTAATCTTTCACTAAAAAGACCGTAATTTCCTCATACGATAGTGAAATGACCCGATTCTTTTTTGTAAATGTCTTAAATAATGATACGGACCTGCTCGTTCAATCGGAGCTCAATTTCATGCTCGTTTGCCCAGTCAAATATCATTTCTACTCGATAAACAATTATTTCTTATTTGCGATAAAAGTCCAATCTCGGGTTAGCGAAAATGCACCAAAATTTGCAGATAAGTCCTATAATTTATGCTCAAAATTTCAGAACCTTCGGAAAATTTTTTCGACCTTTAAAACTAATAATGAACCCGTTAGTTGCCACAATTTGCTGAAATAGTGTCAAAGTATCCAAGAAGCTTAAAAGCTCACCCAAAACTTATTTGGCACTTCCCGAACACAAACCAACTATGCTACTAGCTTGAAAATGACATTTCGGACTCAATAAAATCGTCGGAATTTGAATTCGAGGTCTCCTTGACCGGGTATCTGATAAGGCGTCAAGAAACTAACTTTAGGCTCAAAAATTCGAAACGCACTTGGGGCCTCTAAAAATTCAACCAAGACTCATTCTAGACTTTGAATCACCCCCTGAATCCAACGGTACCCTCGGAATTCCATTTCGAGCACCGGAACCTCGTTTGTTGACGAAAGTCAACTCTTGATCAAAATTTCACAATTTTTGCAACTTAGGACCTCAAATCTTCGTTTTAACTCCAAATTCGACTCCGTAAATTCTCATAGACCCGTTTCGACATTCTAAAACTGTTGCAATCGACGGAAATCCGATTCGAGTCTCAAAACTCCAAATGACTCGAAATAGCACTTTTAACCAAACTTTAACTCTTAAAAACTCAACTTTTCATCAATTCTCCTTCAAACCAACTTCGAAAATACAACAATTAAGACTCGAGGCAATTATCGGGAGTGGTAAAACGATCATTTTATGAAAATTT
>NW_026036897.1:0-203 GCF_019186545.1 Solanum stenotomum
TATAATTTATTTATTTTAAAAGAAAATACTTAACTATGGCTTATTATTTTCTACCCATTAATATTTCTGTTATTTATAAAAAAAGATATGGTTATTATTTTTATCAACATAATATTTTTTTGTAGTGCTTTATTATGCTAAAAATTAATGAGGTTATTTAATTATTTGTATGCAATTTATATAACTGTAGTTATCCATTTTTA
>NW_026036898.1:0-1220 GCF_019186545.1 Solanum stenotomum
AATTTCGACAAAAAGGAGGGATGCAACATGAGGAATTCTCAGGGCGTCACCCATCCTAGTACTACTCTCGCCCAAGCACGCTTAACTTCGGAGTTCTGATGGGATCCGGTGCGTTAATGCTGGTATGATCGCATCCATCATTCATAGCACTCTAAATTCTATTAAACACCTTCTTCCTCCCAACGCCCTAGCCTGCCCCCCGCCGACCTAGCCTCCACGCGCACCGACGCATGACGCCCCCCGTCACGCCCATCCTCAACGCCCCCATCACCTGTCCTAACGACGTCGTTCCTGCAAAAAATAAATAAATATATTTTTTCAATTACACGACCGAATTTCGACAAAAAGGAGGGATGCAACACGAGGACTTCCCAGGGGGTCACCCATCCTAGTACTACTCTCGCCCAAGCACGCTTAACTTCGGAGTTCTGATGGGATCCGGTGCGTTAGTGCTGGTATGATCGCATCCATCATTCATAGCACTCTAAATTCTATTAAACACCTCCTTCCTCCCAACGCCCTAGCCTGCCCCCCGCCGACCTAGCCTCCACGCGCACCGACGCATGACGCCCCCCGTCACGCCCATCCTCAACGCCCCCATCACCTGTCCTAACGACGTAGTTCCGGCAAAAAATAAATAAATATATTTTTTCAATTACACGGCAGAATTTCGACAAAAATGAGGGATGCAACACGAGGACTTCCCAGGGGGTCACTCATCCTAGTACTACTCTCGCCCGAGCACGCTGAACTTCGGAGTTCTGATGGGATCCGGTGCGTTAGTGCTGGTATGATCGCATCCATCATTCATAGCACTCTAAATTCTATTAAACACCTCCTTCCTCCGAACGCACTAGCCTGCCCCCCGCCGACCTAGCCTCCACGCGCACCGACGCTTGACGCCCCCCGTCACGCCCATCCTCAACGCCCCCATCACCTGTCCTAACGACGTCGTTCCTGCAAAAAATAAATAAATATATTTTTTCAATTACACGACCGAATTTCGACAAAAAGGAGGGATGCGACACGAGGACTTCCCAGGGGGTCACCCATCCTAGAACTGCTCTCGCCCAAGCACGCTTAATTTCGGAGTTCTGATGGGATCCGGTGCGTTAGTGCTGGTATGATCGCATCCATCATTCCTAGCACTCTAAATTCTATCAAACACTTTCTTCCTCCCAACGCCCTAGCTTGCCCCCCGCCGACCTAGCCTCAACGCG
>NW_026036899.1:0-574 GCF_019186545.1 Solanum stenotomum
GGAAACACTTTCACCTGTGCATCACAACGTATGTTGGTGGGCAGGGGCGATTTTATGTATTAATTTTGGGTCATCCGAACCCGTGGTCATCCGACTAAACTCGATATATTACTTCTATAATTATTAAAGAATATATTAAATTAAAGCTTGTTGAACCCGTTCTCAAAATGGCTGGATGGTTCACTGGTATCATTGCAAGATTTCAACTCACAGGTCGCAGGTTCGATCCCAGGCAGCCCCAATTCGCTCCAATGTATTTTTATTAACTAAAAACACATTTTTCCTTCAAAAAAAAAAAGTTCTAAAAGTCAAAACTTCAAAAGTTTCCTTCCCACACACTTTTCAAGTTCCAAGTTCCAACAATATTTTTCTTCTCTCTTCAAATTTGTTTTCTATTTTCCACACAAAGAAGAAGCTTCAAGTCTCCAACTTCAAGTCAAGAATTTAGAGAAATCATCATTGTCAAAGTTTAAGGTAATTTTAGTTTGTGATTTCTCTTTTTAATAAACAAACTAACAAGATAAAAAACAATAATATATATATATCTATATGTATATATCACTTTAATTTTAGG
>NW_026036900.1:0-270 GCF_019186545.1 Solanum stenotomum
GGTTGATTTTATTAATTAAACATATATAAATATATGTATTACATTAAATTTTAAGAACACAAAATGGTCCTCCGGAAAACGATTTAAATAAAATTAAATCAAAATAGAAAATAATACCGACATCAAGAGGTCGGTTTTTATTGTAATTCATTTTCTGGGAAAAATTCCGACTTCTTGAGGTCGGAATTTGGTTTACCCGCAAACCGCAAACCGACCTCCGGATGTCGCTTTAATTAATAGTTGAAATAAAAATACTGACCTCATGAGGTC
>NW_026036901.1:0-409 GCF_019186545.1 Solanum stenotomum
AACCATTTATCCTCTATTTTACTTCAACTTTATTGGTCCTTATGATCATTCATGAACTCTTGAATTATGGAATTACTACTACACATTCTATTATGGTCTATTTTTGCATATTATAATGAAATGGAATTATTATGTGATGTTTATGGTTTTCATGCTTCCATGATCAAATTATGAAGGTTGATATATATATGTATGTTGTTGGTGGGCTGATTTATATGTATTTCGAAATTGGTTGGACTTAATACTCTTGAAAGACATAATTTTATCTACATGAACAATAGCCCACCATGTGTTTGATAAAATGCCATTGATAGAATTCTTAGGAAATGGAATGTTCAATGTACATCTTATGAGTCGGATGATTATATAATTATTGAAACGATGATGAAAGGGATACATGTATATGATT
>NW_026036902.1:0-1522 GCF_019186545.1 Solanum stenotomum
AGAGGAAAAGTCACTCTGTAACCAAATTACTTTGTTGGTATCGCAACCAGACCATCGTGAACAGGCTTTCGACGATGGATACGCAATTGCTAGCTTTGGGATGAAGATCACCATCTTTTTCAACAACATAGACACGAGATAAAACTTGCATCTTAGCTAAATCGAGTAAGCTATATCATCTTTATAAGCTCAGAATCTTTGATTGTATCATTTTCTGACTTCATTGTGAGTTTTCAGACCACCGGATTGTTAATGTCCAAAACCACCTTACGAAGATGTGTTTCAATGTCTCGTTTGGTCCGAAATGCTCACAAATCTCCATCATCGTAGGTGTCTCTCTTTGATTCTTTATGCTAGACTCCAAAATCAGCTCGCTTGATTAAATCCTCACTGCCTCTCATACAATGGGTTGAATTCCTAACGGAATCAATACCACCACCAGTGAGGGGAAAAGTAGAGAACTTAATAAGAAAATGTCGGAAGCGTTCGTTGAACGAGCACCTATGACTGGCCAATATTTGAACTTGATGCTGATGTTTTTGTCTGTTATTTTGTGAACTGAAACTGGCAAAGCTTTACTATTAGACTTTAACAAAATTCATATGCCTTGATTAGATACCATGTTGGACACCTCAAGCTCTCACCAGGTGCAATGAGATCGTAATCAAACTGAAATTTCTTCAAGCATTGTGAACTTTGTTAGATCCTCCAACTCAGTTATGCCTCATTTTTATTAAAACTTTAAGTAAAAGTGAATTGTGAAACTTATTGTAGAAGTAGTCAGTTGACTACCATCAATGATTCCTTCTTTGTATGGTCCTTGTTCTGATGTATGGTATCTGCGATTTATCTGAATTAATGATGTGCCTCCCTGAAATTGGGACCTCCTGGAAATAATTAAATTGGATGTCTCCTGAAAAATCAAACACTAAGTAAAATAATCAGCCAATCTGTTTCCTTCCCCAAGAACATGACAGAACTGGACTTCCTTATCTCGTCTTAACAACTCAATTACGTGGACATCTATAGCAATACTCCAAGGAATTGACCCCTGTAGTGGAATGAAAGAATCCATAAGTTTTGTGTTTTCATCTTTTCTAACTGTAATTTCCTTCTTCTGAATGTCTATTTTCTTGGTTTAGTAATTCAATCTTTGCAGTTTGTTGATTTTGTTGAGGAATAACTATTCACTTGATGTATAGTCTTGATCTATACAATGTATTATCTATTATCTGCAATCAATAAACTAAATCAGTGCCTTGGAGTGTCATTAACTATAACTGTTTTCCCCTTTTTTTGCTCATAGAATTCTATTTTCTAGTTGTTACAGGTAAGTATAGCTATCCTTGGAAAGTTAAACCGATTTATCATTCAATAAATGTCAATTTAATATCTCTCCATGATTGCATAGTATTAGTTAATTAAATTGTAGTTTAAGTAAGTATATAATCGATCACGAGTATTTTTATGCTTGTCAGAAATAAGAATGTCCATTGTAAGGCTTGAGCCCATGATCATAAGT
>NW_026036903.1:0-215 GCF_019186545.1 Solanum stenotomum
TCTGCTAAGAGCATCTGCTACTACATTCGCCTTTCTCGGATGGTAATGCACGCTCATATCATAATCTTTGAGGAACTCAAGCCACCTTCTCTGGCGAAGATTCACCTTTTTCTAGGTGAATACATACTGGAGGCTCTTATGGTCTGTGAACAGATCTACATGAACACCATACAAGTAGTATCTCCAAATCTTTAGTGCAAACACCACTGCTGCAA
>NW_026036904.1:0-789 GCF_019186545.1 Solanum stenotomum
AATGAGTACAAGTCCCAAAACTAGACAATAGAGACTGGACTGTCTCGAAAGGAAAAAGACAAGTCTATAAATACAGATGGAGACTGAAATAGTACAAAACGCCGTGTGCTCACCCCCGTCTCCGGATAAGTCTACTCCAAGCTCGATCAACGCTGGCTACTAGTGCTCGGACCTGCATCACAAAATAGATGCAGAGCGTAGCATGAGTACCAAAACAGCAGGTACCCAGTAGGCATCATCGGCCGACTGAGCAAGATAAGCAAAAGTAAACTGAAATGCGAATAAAGTGTCACATCAAGTGCAAAAAGTAGTAAATGGGGGGTTATGTACACGAGCGTACAGGCAACAAAGACAAGCAATCTAACTAACTCCGCCGGGCTCCCATAAACCCGACGGGTACGCTCGTGCACAATAAAAGAAACCACCTGCACGGACCCCCATAAGCCCGGCAGATGAACTGGCAGTTGAAGTAAAATAATGGAGCTAGAAGGTCTATCACAATATTACCAAATTCCGGACTTTTAACTGAACCATTCCCAATCATATTCCAGGATTTCATTACGTCCCGGATTTTAATCAGAATCTCTCCAACCTCCAAAACATCAACCTACAGATGAGAGTAATCAAGACTAAACTAAAGCTTTAGTGAGGAATTGGGAATACACCACGTGTAAGCTGGACCACGGACTCGAACCGGGTACTATAGCTAATGAGTCAACCTATATGGGCTGGACCACAGACTCGAACCGGGTGCTGTAGCCTAAGGTCGGGCACGGGTGGGCTGGACCA
>NW_026036905.1:0-340 GCF_019186545.1 Solanum stenotomum
ACTGGGGTCGTGATATCTGATGAGCCCTATCGAGTTAATATTTCAAAAAGAGCCTCAGTTTCAAACTCACTCGACACACCAGTCACATAATGCCTCTATTCATGTGGCTCCACAATCTGGTTATACTATATCTACACCCACTGTGGTACCTAGTTCGGGTTACCAAACATTGCAGGGCTATTCACATCTTGGTCGTGGGTCTAACATACCATCAGCTAGTGCTAGTCAGTGCAATAGTTTGAATACTAGTAGTGGATCAATTGGACTTTCCAATCTTCATATTGAATCCAATGGCTCAGAGCCTAATACTCCTACCACCTAGCACTCAGATGCACATGGT
>NW_026036906.1:0-1718 GCF_019186545.1 Solanum stenotomum
GTTCAAGTTCTAGTTCATGTTCAAGTTCAAGTTCTAAGTTTCAAATTCTAAGTTCAAGATCAAGTTCTAATTCAATACACTAATTAACAAATTCAAACTCAAATTTCAAGTTCTAAGTTCAAGTTTAATTTCTAAGTTCAAGTTCAAATTCTAATTCTAAGTTCAAGTTAAAGTTCTAATTCTAAGTTCAAGTTCAAGTTCAAATTTCAACATCAAGTTCTAAGTTTAACTTCAAATTCTAAGTTCAAGTTCAAGTTCTAATATCAAGTTCAAGTCAAATTCTAAGTTCAAGTTCAAGTTCTAAGTTCAAGTTCAAATTCTAATTTCAAGTTCAAATTCTAAGTTGAAGTTCAATTTATAATTTCAAGTTCAAGTTCTAATTCTTATTTCAAGTTCTAATTTCAAGTTCATGTTCAAATTCTAAGTTCAACTTCAATAACTAAGTTCAAGTTCTAAGTTCAAGTTCTAGTTCTAGTTCAAGTTCAAGTTCTAAGTTTAACTTCAAATTCTAAGTTCAAGTTCAAGTTCTAATTCAATACACTAATTAACAAATTCAATACTCAAATTTCAAGTTCTAAGTTCAAGTTCAAGTTCTAATTTCAACATCAAGTTCTAAGTTTAACTTCAAATTCTAAGTTCAAGTTCAATCTATAATTTCAAGTTCAAGTTCTAATTCTACGTTCAAGTTCAAATTCTAATTTCAAGTTCAAGTTCTAAGTTCAAGTTCTAATTTCAAGTTCTAAGTTCAAGTTCAATTTATAATTTCAAGTTCAAGTTTTAATTTCAAGTTCATGTTCAAATTCTAAGTTCAACTTCAATAACTAAGTTTAAGTTCAAGTTCTAAGTTTAAGTTCTAGTTCAAGTTCAAGTTCAAGTTCAAGTTCTAAGTTTAACTTCAAATTCTAAGTTCAAGTTCAAGTTCTAATTCAATACACTAATTAACAAATTCAATATTCAAATTTCAAGTTCTAAGTTCAAGTTCAATTTCTAAGTTCAAGTTCAAGTTCAAGTTCTAATTTCAACATCAAGTTCTAAGTTTAACTTCAAATTCTAAGTTCAAGTTATAATTTCAAGTTCAAGTTCTAAGTTCAAGTCAAAATCTAAGTTCAAGTTCAAATTCTAATTTCAAGTTCAAATTCTAATTTCAAGTTCAAGTTCTAATTTCAAGTTCTAAGTTCAATTTCTAATTTCAAGTTCTAAGTTCAAGTTCAATTTATAATTTCAAGTTCAAGTTCTAATTCTAAGTTTCAAGCTCTAAGTTCAAGTTCTAAGTTTAACTTCAAATTCTAAGTTCAAGTTCTAATTTCTACGTTCAAGTTCAAATTCTAAGTTCAAGTTCAAATTATAGTTTCAAGTTCAAGTTCTAAGTTCAAGTTCTAATTCTAATTTCAAGTTCAAGTTCAAGTTCTAATTCTAATTTCAAGTTCAAGTTCAAGTTCAATCTAAGTTCAAGTTCAAATTCTAAGTTCAAGTTCAAATTCTAATTTCAAGTTCAAGTTCTAAGTTCAACTTCAAATTCTAAGTTCAAGTTCAAGTCAAAATCTAAGTTCAAGTTCTAAGTTCAAGTTCAAATTCTAATTCTAATTTCAAGTTCTAAGTTCAAGTTCAATCTATAATTTTGAGTTCAAGTTCTAATTCTAAGTTCAAGTTCAAATTCTAATTTCAAGTTCAAGTTCTAAGTTCAAGTTCCAATTTCAAGTTCTAAGTTCAAGTTCAAT
>NW_026036907.1:0-713 GCF_019186545.1 Solanum stenotomum
AAAGCCAGAAGAACGACCTACGACACGAGGATTAAAAGAAGGATTTATTTCATCAGAATTATTAACCAGATATTGTAAGCTAATTGGTCATAAATACCCGGACCATATATGTTCAAAATGCAACGGAGAAGATAATATAATTCCAGATGTCCAGCTGGAGTAATTAACAAGGAAGAAAACAAGAAGAAGATAAGAGCGAAAAAAGTTATGTAATAAAGTAAATGTAAAGTTGTCAAAGATAAGAACGGAAAGAAGATATGTAAAGTTGTCAAGATATGTGTAAAGTTGTCAAGATATGTGTCATAAGGTAGGTATGGAATAGGTATGGGTCTTTTGTCAAATAATGACAAATGTAGTAGATAGTGTACATTATTGTGCAAATAAGTCGTAAAGTAGATAGTAGTAGACAAAATAAAACTATTCATGAATAGTAGTCATGAATAGTAAGTAGACATGTGTAAAAAATGTGTTAGGATAAGCATTTAGAATAGTAAGTTTGTGTGTCTATATATAGACTTAGTAGTAACCATTGTAAAAGGCAGGCATTGTCTAACATAAATAAAAACTCTCTTCTCAAAAAACTCTCTTAAGATAATAATTACTTAAAAAGTTAATGGATAAATCTGAAATCCAGTCAGATATTTTAGATAGCATGGCTAAGCAAGAGGCAAAGGTATTTTGTTCGAAAAATATGCAGAACTAATTTCATATAT
>NW_026036908.1:0-522 GCF_019186545.1 Solanum stenotomum
TGCTAGCTCTACAATGATCTCTGAGCTACGTGCTCTAGATAAGGTCGGTGAATAAATTGAAAGACTCTGGAATTTCTTGATAGATATTCTTTTTGACCCAAACCTTTGGCATCAGTATGCATACACTTTGATAGTCAAGATGCAATAGGTAAGGCATGGAGCATGATGTATAACGGAATGTCTCGTCATATAAGACATAAACAAGATACCGTTAGAAAACTGCTCTCTAGTGGAATTATCAGAATTGACTATGTAAAGTCAAAGGATAATGTGTCGGATCCACTTACAAAAAGGCCTAACTAGAGAGAAAATTGAAAGATCATCTAAGGGAATGGATTTACGGCTTAGGACAAGTCATCATGGTGGTAACTCTATCTAGCAGACTGGAGATCCCAAGAGCTAGATTCAAGGAGAAAAACAAAGTTGTGACTGACGGTTCGGCATTGTCAACTAACTCAATCCATTCTCATGATGAAGACAATGCTCAGGAACACGGATATATCATTAAGGCTTGTTATAGAG
>NW_026036909.1:0-14090 GCF_019186545.1 Solanum stenotomum
TAAAATAACTAAATATTAATTAATAACTTATTCCAATACTAACTAATGAATGTAAAATTGGAAGAACATTCTAAAAATAGTCTTAAAAATTGAACAATTAAGTTAATTTGAAAAATAAAAAATGTCTTAACAATTCAATTAATTTGAAATGGAAGGAGCAAGATGCTTTGAATTAGTTATTAGGTGCAAATACAATATTTCTTTTTCAAGAAATAATCAAAAAAGAAATTCTTGTTTATAGATAGATTTATGTTATGAACTTAAATACTTCAAGAGAAAAATTATAGTAGAAGTTGCATTAATGATGTGTTCTAGTAATTAACAAATTGAGTTGAGTACTTTCAAAATTTTATAGTTAATTTATTAAAAAATAATATATATTCTGTGAAATTAATCGTTATTCGTATATTATGATTGAGTTGGAATATTCATTGTTTGTTGAGCTGAATTTATTGCGCACGAATCGGTGTGTTTCTTCGATCCCATGTTCGTACTACAAAGATGTAAAAGCTCCAACTCATGTCATAATGCAAATCCTCTTTTCAGGCCGTCTTAATCCCTAGGCAACTAAAGTCATCGTTTGGGTCCATGTATTTTGGGACTCCCATTTTTTAAAAATAATTACTTATATATGTTATTTTAAAAAAAATTATATGTACTATGAGTGTTATTATTTATACTAAGGAAATTGCATATGAGATGAAAATAACCTAAATTTCGTAAGAAACAATTTTATGAAAATATGAATAGCGAAATGACAAAATCCCTTGAAGAGTCTTTTAGGGCTCGTTTGGTGTGAGGGATAATACCAAATAGTCCCGGGATTAAATTATAGTACTGCTTATTTGGTGTTTGGTTGGCAAGTTCGGGATAACTTATCCCGGGATTAATAATTAGTACCGGGATAAGTTATCCCTCTCCTTGGGTGGTATAGTAATCCTGAGATAACTTATCCCGGGATAAAATAGGTAAGTGACAAAAATGTCTCTTTCAACCCTTTTGTTATATCACTTTTTACATTAATGAAGGGCATTTTTGTAAACAAATAAATTGTTCTTAAATTTTATTATTTTGAATACAACAAACCAAACACTCAATAAAAAATAATCCTAACACAACTTATCCCATCATAACTAATCCCAACATAACTTATCACAACATAACTTATCCCATCATAACTCATTTTCAAACCAAACGACCCCTTAGAGTTAATTGCTTTATATATGTAGAGTAGATCAAACTATTTTTTCACTTCAAAATAGATTTGAACCAATTGAAGCATATGGAAATATTTTTGATTACTTATTTAGTGGTAAAATATTGAGATCACTAGATGATAAGAATTTTTAAAAAATATTGTCTTAACCTTGAACTTTCTTTAACATGTAATAGTTATTCTGATATTGATGGTTTAGATTATTTTTTTTGAATTAAAAGTGTTGAGGGAAATAATACAAGTAGAAGATAATGATCTAATGAAAATACTCAATCTAATAAAAAGACTTATTCTTTTCCAAATACACATATCGCTTATAGAATAATATTTTCTTGTAATCGTTGCCTCTGCCAAAAGAATTTTTTTCAAAATAAAAATTTGATTAAATATTCTTTAAGATCAACAATGTCTCAAGAGAGATTGAATGAATCATCTATATTATCATTTGAAAAGGACTCATTAAAATAAATTGATTATAAAACAGTACATAATGACTTCGCATCTAAAATAGCTAGAAAAATAGATTTTAAATAAAACTATATATGATGAAAACAATTAATTATTAGGGCACATCTCTTAAGTTTCGCTTTAGATCCCCAATATTGTTGAGTCGGCCCTACCTCTTTTATGGTACCACATTCCAAAGGAGTTGTGTATATTGTACCTTGAGGGTTCGTTTTGGTTTATAATTGAGGTATTTTAGGACGATAATTGTGGAATTAAAATTAAGGGTATAACTTGAATAATTTATCTTATCTTCTACATGAGATAATTTATACCAAATAAAACTATAGGATATTTTAAAAATGTATAAAATCAAAATCAAACCCATCCCATTTTTCGATATTTTTGATCATCCTTATCATGAATATTTGTTGGATCAATCGTAGAAGCTCCAGCATGGCCTCGAGGCGCAACAACTAGTGGTTGGCCTCTATCACGAATACAATTGATTTGTATAAAAACTTAGCTACTTTTAAGGAGGAGAGAGGCGAGCGAGATTGGGAAAAGGAGGAGGGGGGGGGGGGGGGNGGCGAAGGAAGAGGCAAGCGAGATGAGAGAGACGAGCGAAATACGAAAGAGAGTTACAATTGATTTGTATATATGATCGATAATTGTGTATATGACTGATAATTGTATCACAAATACAATCGATACAATGATTTGTATCAATGAATACAAATGTATCAAAGACTATTGTATTCAATTCATTGATGCAAATCAATTGTATCACGTATATCGACGAATACAATCGTATCGCTGTTATAATTCGTAATAAATTGTATTTGTATTCATATGTTGCCTTGTATATTGTATTTATGTGTTACTATGTGTATTTATGTTGTCATTTGTATTCGTATTCATATGTTGCCTTGTATATTTGTATCACTGATTGTTACCATTTATATTTGTATCATTGTTATCATTTGTATGGCAAAAAGAGATGGGAAGAGGCGAGAGAGGGGGAGAGGCGAGCCAGAGAGTACAAAGAGAGAGAGAGAGGGGAGGGAGAGAAGAGAAATAAATTTGCTATAAAATTTTAACTATAGCTACAAATTATAATTCTTTTAAATTGTATTGGTGTATAGTAAATACATATCATACGTTTGACTTCTTAATTTTTTCCTACTATTTACTATTCCCACCCCCCGCCCACCCTAATTTTCCACTTTTTAATCATTCTAGATAGTTAGACATTTGAAAAAACATCACGCAATAGTACATTGAATGACGTTAATTAGTCATATACACCTAATAGTAATCTTATGATTAGTTTGTGGTGTACTATATTGGATAAACTTAATACATCTATTAGATTTAAACGCCCTTCCCTAAGTCCTAACAGTTGAATTTCCACACATTAATTAATTATGACAAATCTCATACTTTGTATCATCCTATTATATGCATCATATTATAGTTAAAACATTTTTGTTAAAAATAACTTGATGTGGCAAAAACACTAGTATTACTACAACAAAATTCGACTCATGATAAAAATGATAGCTACAAAAGCTTATCATAAAAATTTGATATATCATTTCTTATGATAAATTATTATAATTCTTAAATCAAATCACAATTTTTAGTACTCGAAGCAAGTATATTTCATTAGTAATTTAGTATAATAAAGGCAACAAGAAAGTCGAAGAGTGAGTTAGAAAATGTTGACATGAAAAGGAAGCTTCTTAAAGTAAAGCAATGTGGAAAGGCATGGGCTGTATCACAAGGCAATTCTATGTGCTCAGTGGAACCCACTCTCATGATCCACTTGTTTAATTTTAATGAATCATTATTTGAGTTTTGAAGTTGTATTTATTATAATTAAAAGAAATGGTTATGATCATATTATATTTGAAATTTATTGGCTCGATTGATATCAATTCATACTATGTATATGGTTTATTAAAGGGGGAAATACTTTCTACTAGAGATTTTTCCATTCTCAACGTTTGAATCTAAATTTTTTAATAAAGGATGAAGAATCGATAAATCCATCTCACCACATGGTAAGAGTTTATTACCATTCATTATTTGCATATATTAAATCAATAAATATAAGAGATGTGTCTTTTATACATATATTTGTTAATTAATCATGGTTAGATGATATATATTTTCATGTTAAACTTTAATTTTGAAGGTTAAATTATTTGGGTTTGGTGTAAATATTGATACTGGCTAATACATCGCATTAGGGTTTGATTTTGAGGTTTATCGGTATGTTTTATTGGTTATCGGTTTATAGACATGTTAGATCGTTATAGAATTGACCATTATCGATTTAAGCGTTAAAGATGTTACTCGAATTTTTAATTCAATGAAAATCACTTAAAAACAAAGTGACAAACCAATTAATGATGTAACTATGAACACGAGTTGACATTTTGCATCTTGCTTAGAAGTAAACATTGACATCTAATAGAATAACTAAGAGTTTGAGACACTAAGAAGTAATAGTATGAAACCAAATCTGAAGTGAAAAACTTTTTATATAAAAAGGTATAATATATTTATCAATTTACTATCAGATTATCGGTTAATCACTTAAGAAAAAACTCATCCCCTATGTCATTAGAACAGGTAAGGAAGGCGCCTCCAATCACGGTACTGACAATTCAAGATGAACTCCTTTCATGCCAACAATAATAGTACTAAACTTTTAAAAGAAGAGAGATGAGATCAAGTTTTATACTCTTCGTCCAACAATAATTGTCTAGTATACTATTTTGGGATGTCCAACAATACTTGCTACTTTATGAAATTAATGGATAATTTTACACTTAGTTCCTAATTTACCCTTATTAAATAATAATAGTCATTTCTCTGTTACATTTTTCAAGACATTGTATTTATTATATTCAAAATGTGATATAGTAAAATTATCCTTCTATTTATAGTTGCTTAAGAAATATGGAAAGTCAATAATGGACAAATATTGTTAAATAGAGGGAGTAATAAAACGTTATAGCCGGCTAAATTACATGTACTCCCTCCGTCCCTTTTTATATGTCACATTTTTACTTTGCACTTGCATTAAGAAATGATGTAACTTTACCCTTCTACCCTTGTTTAATTTTTTTGGAACTCAAGTTTTCAATCAATGAATATGAATTAATTTATTTTGATTAATTAATTTAACCAATGAACATGAATCATTTACTTAGCTTTTCTAAGTTGGTCAAATGTATATTTTCAAGGCTAATAACTCACAAGAGTAAAAAAGGAATAATATGGTAATTTATGCATTGATTTTATGAAATGACAAATATTATGGACCAACTATTTATAGAAAAGGATGACATATAAAAAGGGACGGAGGGAGTAACAATTATTTGCAACTTAATTTTATTGTAGTTTCAAATTTCAATGATGTGTCCTAATAATTCTATTTATGACATTAATTGGAGTCTCCCTGCCATAAAGTGTCACCTCGTGCCAGCCACGCAACAAATTTGTAGTCCTTGAAATCTTGTTTTCAACATTTTTTTGTGCTACTGATACCATTTGGTCCCAAAACTTCTTAACCGCTTTTAGGGGTAGATAGGAATTGATGTCCCTCTTTTAACATGCATCTAACAAGTACTTCACTCTTATTTGTCACTAGTTATATTCTTTATAGTTTGATAAACAAATCACAAATAGTTCAAATTTAAACTGAGTTATAAATAGCTTCTTTTGTGTATACTATTCTCTTTAACCTATATATAGGTTATTTATGTGTATATCGCCCCTTTGAGAATCAAGGATATAGGTGGAGCAAATTCTGAATTTTACAAACAAAAAAAAATCGTTGTAGCTTGTAGACCATCCTTAAATTCTTTCTTTTTCCATTGTTGTTGAAACTTCTGATTTGCAACCAATGGCGGAGTCACATTAGCTCAAAGGGTGGTCAATTGAATCCGCTTGTCAGCAAATTACATTTGTCTGAGATTTTATTTATATATATATATTGATTGTTGAATTCATCAATACACAACAAGCATGTCTAATGTCATAAGTTCGTCTCGTAACATTTTTGCATATCTTATCTCCAATCGTGGTTCCGCCTCTTCCTTGAAGTTGCAATCTAGAAATTAAATTTCAACACGTTGACATGTAGGGTGTATTTTATATATAATATAGAGATTGGAGGAGTAATTATTAAGATTTAAGATCCAACAAGACCCTTGTGCCTAGCATATGTAATTATTGATAGGAAAACGGATGCAGAAGCAATTCCAGCAAGAATGACCACCTGCAATATAAATACAAGTGTTACCAAAAAAATACATATTCTGAATGTACAAAGTATCCTGCATTCACATAGGATCCAGGGAAGGATTGCATCCCGAGAGAGTGTGATATGTAGGCAGTCTATCCTGACGCAAGTATTCTATAGCCACAATACAGACACTTTATTGTTGCTCGAATCCTGCATTCACACATGATCTAGGGAAGGATTGCATCCCAAGAGAGTGTGATATTTAGGAGGTCTATCCTGACGCAAGCATTAGTGACTTGATTCTATAGCCACAATAGAGACAACTTTATTGTTGCTCCGAGGCTTTCCTTCTAGAGTTTAACTTCTATATACTTTTGAATTAAATTCTTGATATAATATACTACTCCCATAAAAAGAATCGAGTATGCGCACCCATTTAAAAAGGTAGCCATGGTCTTTCTTCCATGGAACTGGAATATTCATTCCCAATATTGCAGCCACCAAGGAGTACACTGTCAAACAAACTGTACCAGAACTCAGGAACAGCTCCAACTGCGGTGTCAATCAAAACAAATTGCTATTTATTCGCCATTTCAACAGATCATATGAGTAGCATTATGTGAATATAGCAGAATAGATTCAGTAATATTCTGATATTAAACTGACGATACATGTCTCAACATACCTGGATCAACTGATTTCGATGATTGTCCAGCTGCACGCAACAAGGAATTACTGTTAGTTTTGTGTATAGTTCCTAAAGCTAGAAGCTTTTAGCATTAAACCACAAGTTAAATCAGCGCGGAGTAGTAACCTGAATATTGATATAGTCCTCTGTGTCATCAATATATTCGCGCAACTGGATAAAGGAACACCAGTATCACTATTTAATTAGAGTTCTGAATGATCAGTTCATTATTTCATTTTGTGTATGTAAAGGGCATCAGGTTCCTGTTTTTTTCATTTTCTTACCGTTGTCAATTTGTTCATCGTGCTTTCAATTTGCACAAAGTAAGCCTGCAAAAGCATGTAGTTATTACACAACACATGTATCGCGGGATTAATTATATATGCTAGTGTGTGTAAGTTCATGATAATACTAACCTCAAGCAACATTTCAAGTTCCTCAACATCAGTCTCCTCATGAGTTATCCCGCTGATCCTGCTTGCTTTGGATAATAACTTTGAGCGAATTGAGGATGTATCAGGGGACCAGTAAGGTGCCACCTGACCACTCAGGGGGGATGAAACTCCGGCAACTAATTTTCTTGAGAGGTAAAGGTCAGCCATGTCACCATCATCTTCGAGAAGTTGTTCAAGATCATCCCTTACCTAGAAATTGGCATAATTTAGATTCAATTACATTTACTAAACATTCAGCTCTAGATGAACTCAATCTTGTTCCTTTCAGACACCAAATTTTTAGTCCATGAACGGACGCATAGACCAGAACATCTTGTACTTTTCAGGACATAACATGTAGAAGAAAAAGAGAGACATACTTTTTGAACCCGACTAGTCAACCTAGTCATTGCACTCTTCAATTTGCGCACTCTATCCAGGTTGCGACTACTAATCTGCAGATTAGTAAAAGAAAATTCACAAATTAGAAGAAAAGGTACTTGGGAAACAAACTGATCAAGAGAATAATATATGCGCTGTGTGCAGCAAAGACATATCATAACCAAAATGCTATCCAGTAAAGCAACTAAACAATGGTTTCCTTAGTTGTGCTTGGGATGAACAAACAGTTGAGGAAGGACATTTTGTCAATTCAATTTATGCAAAACAATCGGGCAAGGTCGTAATATGTTGCCTCCTGTTCAAATAAAACTAATCTTGGTTGACGTAGATGACGAGGTGAACTGGTGATATAATCAAATGGCACCATAAGTCTATACTCTAGGATAATTCTTACAACACATTCGACCTGATTTTGTCGTGAAATATATCTGATTGCAAGTTTTTGCTATAAAACTTCATTAATCCATCCATCAGTTAGAAGTGATCGTTTCCCTTACCTATAAAGACTCTGTAATTCCCTCTTCTACGGATGATAATATTTCTAAGAACATTGCTTTTTAAGTCTGTGCTTAACGTAACATTGCAAGAAACTAATTCTCTTTTTCCCTTTTCTTCCCTTCTGACTTTCAAGCCATAGACAAGTGGGAGAATGCTAAACGTAGCATTTTCACCGTAGATCTTCCACTGTGGAACTTGGTTCTACTTTAATCATTTGGAAGAAAACAATGACCAAATCATCATATATAACATGTCAACCTATTGAACAACATAAACTTGTTGGACATTCAATGGTGGCAAGTAGATATGACTTTCAAACGCAGCTGATTAAAGATTATTAGAACAACTCAATGTAAAATAATCAAGATAATCTCAAATCAAACAAAATTTATCTACTATTTTAGGAAATTTGATCAGCTTCAAACAATTACCACACTCTTTTACAGATTATCAATGCATAGTTTAGGTAGTTAGTTGCACTAAGCATGAAAGTGACCTTATAACATATTGGTTCACTATCTTACCTTGGAGGTGAGCTCATCTAAAGCCGGGTAAGCAGCAGTCTCTAGTTCTCGTGTCTGAGTGTCAAGATAGCTGCATACTCCTTCTAGTGCTACTTCTAAAGCTCGAAATTCAAAAGGAAACTCTGCATCATATCCACAAATAATAGGAACGGATGATTAGCAATCGTGCTGCTTGCATAGAAAGCACACATAGTAACCAACGACTCAACATCGAAGAAATAAGAAGCAGTAGGTGCATACCAGTTGGTTCAACAGTTTGCATTTCATTTCGTGTCCCATTAACAACAGGTTGATCATCATCTTCACCTTCTCCTAAGCTAATAGCTGGCAATGGCAATCTTCTTTGAAGTTCTTCAACAACAGGAAGAACATTATCATCCATTGGGTCACGAACCAATACCTACCTCAATCAAATAAAACACACACAATGGGATATACATTTATTATTAAACTAAAATCAAGAAAGCTATAAAGCGACAATCGATAATCATATATTCACAATGAACTTATCTTCAATACTCTAAGCCTAAGGGGTCGCTTGGTAAGAATAATACTGAATAGAGTGCATTAGTAATGTTGAGATTAGTAATGTTGGATTATTTCTATCCACGGATTGGTTTGGTGTACTAAGGATGCGTATTCATGTGTTAATAGTACCAAATAAATCCTATCAAACAAAGGATTAAATAATACCATGACTAATATATGTATTATTTTATCAAAAACATAATACCAAACGACCCCTAACTATGTAAAGGAAAATTTTACAGTTACATCACTCCGAAAGTGAAATTAGTAACCTGAAAAATAAGGCAAGTAACCTCTTACAACAACATAACTTATACAGAAAGTGTAAAATTATATTTGAATCCATCACCGACTCAAAAAACTGGTAGTTAGGCAATGTAGAAACACTAGAACAAAAACAACTTTTAGCAGTAATAATTATGCACATTAATAGAGAATGCTAGAATCTTTACCGTCATTAGTTAAGTATCATTAGTTAAATATCATTAGATTCAATGTTGCTATAGACTTTAGGAATATTGAGACTAAAAATACATATTTAGCGGCAATTAAAATATTGTCATTAACTAATTGCTGCTAAATATCATTTTTGGTATAGCGAAAGCTATAGAAATTTACCTCATCTGTAGTAATAATTGCTTTGATATGCTGAAGGCAGTGAACAAACCAGCCAAAACAACAAAAGCACAACAATTAGATTTCTTACCAAAAAGCAAATCATTGGTTAATTTCTCAGATGATCACTCAACTAATAGTTATTTTCTCGAGGTAAGTGAGAAATCAAACTTGGAAAGTTTAAAGGTTAAGTGCACCTCCAAATTGAGTACAATTGCCTTTTCTCTGCCAAATATTGCAGAAGGATAAGAAAGCAGAGGATCAAGAATACGAAGATCTCTAGCATGTATTGAAACTCTTTTCATAATAGCATACTTATCCAAATCCAATATACTACTCTGTCCTTTACTGTCTACAAGTATCCACCTTCTCGATACCCCTGTTTTCATCTTTCACACTTACAACAAATAATAGTAATAACGCAATTTGAGAAAACCCCACTTTCAAAAACTGGCAAAATCAGTGATTTTTGCAGAAAGAAATAAGATATTAATGTTGATAATGGAAATTTGAAAGGTAGGAGAAAAGGGGAAAATGGTGATAGGAGAAAGATAAGGACATGACATTATAGGTGAAATTGTAGAGAAACAAAAGTAGTTATTATTACTGCTAAAAGAGCTGTATGTTTTTGGCCGATTGTGGGTGCGGTAAACAAGCAAAAACTTACATAAACAGACAAGTACGGTGTATCAACCCTCTATTTTTTCATGCTATTTGACAAATAATATACTTTGGTACGAAAAAGAAATAAGTGAGGATTTTTAATTTATTTTTGGTATTTGAGAATAAATAAAATATTATTATATACTCCTAATTTAGGCAGATATTATTGAGTTGGTGACTTGGTATGAGGGTTACAGTCTGACAGGTGGTGACGTGGTAGGGACAGTGGTTCATGGGATGGGATGGAAGGTGAGGTGTGTTAGTAGGAAGGGGCGGAGCTAGTTTATTGGCCGTGGAGATTTCGATCGAATTCAATAGTTTTGATTTAAATTTTATATTTATATTTTTTTTAAAATTATTGAATATGTACAAATTATAAATTTAGAACTTAGTACCTTCAGAAAATTAAAATCTTGAATTCGTAAACTTAAAATCATTTGTTTGCCTATGTAAGTGAGTCAATATTGTCGTTTGATAGAGTCTATAAAAATAATGTTCAATAGAGTGTATTAATATTGTTTGTATTAGGTATATTTGCATTAGTTATGCATAGATTATTTTTATCCATTGTTTGGTTTGGTGTATTAAAAATAGCATGCATGGTATATAAATATATATTTATAATAGTATCCTCTACAATTATAGTAGAAAAGATGTAAAAGTGTTTTTGAGGGGTAATTGACTCTTTAATCATATGATAATGCATGCATCTCTTTGCATTACTAATAATTAGAAATTCATGGTATTAGTAATAAGAGAAATTACGCGGATAAGCAATCATATACTAGTTAATTAGCTAACATAATATAGTTTGAATTAATTACCACTCGCAACATCTTTTTAGCTATAATTATTAGCACCTTTTTCCTCTCTTCCTCTCTCTCGCCTCTCTCCTCTCTTATACATATACAAATACAATTCGCCTCTCTCCACTTTCTGTCCTCTCTCGCTCGCCTCTCCCCCCTCTCCCAATCTCACTCGCATCTCTCCTCCCTCTCCTAATCTTGCTCTCCAGATATACAAATACATATGTATACCAATTCATATATACAATTATCTAACATATATACATATACAATTCGACAGATATACAACTACAATCTCGCTCACCTTGTTCCTCCCTCTATCATGTAGCTACGAATCGTAATTAGCAAACTATAGCTATGGAGCCTATTAATTAAGTTACTTTTTGTGGTATTTGCAAAATTCCCTCGTAATACACTTCTCAATACATAATAGAGTGATAAAAATGAAAAAAGTGTATCAAACAAGGAACGACTAATAGAGAGTGAATGAATGCATTATTTTTACTAATACATTACCAAACAAGTATGTAATATCACTTGAAATTTATTTTTTCTAGTTTTATTAGGAAAGTTATTTTTTTTGTTTTTATAAGGAATTTGTTTTTCTTGACAAAATGTTTTTTGAAAATTTTAATCAGTCAAATAGGAAAAAAAGAAAATTGTGTACAAACAAGCCTCTAAAGTTTCAGTTTTCACAGCAATTTTCTTTAAAAATAGTATGGACATGTTTGGAAAGTCACCCTGGTAATTGGACTTAGTGTAATTACATTGTCTGTTATGTTTGATTGACCATGTATTACCTGGTCAGTAGATAATTGGGTGTAATTGATAATTTTTTCCTACTATTTACTATTTCCACCCCCGCCCACCCTAATTTTTGAATTTTTAATTAATAGACACTTAAAAAAATATCACGCAAATCGCAATAGTACATCTGAATGACGTTAATTATCATATATATAATATATCTAATAGTAATATTAATCTTATGATTAGTTTGTGGTGTACTATATTGGATAAACTTTATACATATATTAGATTTAAACGCCCTTCCCTAAGTCCTGAGAATTGAATTTCTACACATTAATTAAGTTACGACAAATCACATACTTTGTATCATATTATAGTTAAAACATTTTTGTTAAAAATAACTTAATGTGGCGAAAACACTACTATTACTACAACAAATTTCAACTCATGATAAAAATGATAGCTACAAAATTTTATCATAAAATTTGATATATCATTTCGTTATGACAAATAATTATAATTATTAAATCAAAACACAATTTTTAGTACTCAAAGCAAATATATTTCATTAGTAATTTTGTATAATAAATTAAAGGCAACAAGAAAGTCGAAGAGTAAGTTATAAATTGTTGACATGAAAAGGAAGCTTCTAATTAAAGTGAGGCAATGTGGAAAGGCATGGGGGTGTATCACAGTGTGCATCACGAGGCAATTCTATGTGCTCAGTGGAACCCACTCTCATGATCGACTTGTTTAATTTTACTGCATTATTTTTTTAGTTTAAGTTGTATTTATTAAAAAATGGTTATGATCATATTATATTTGATATTTACTAAATCGACTATGTAAATTCCTATCATATATAGGGTTTATAATAGGCCCTATTAGAGATTTATCCAATCCCAATATTTGAATCTAAAATTTTTAATTAAAGATGAAGGATCGACTTATCAATCTCACTAGATGGTAAAGAGTTAATTGACACTCATAATTTGCATACACTAAATAAATAAATGTAAGATATGTATTTTTCACATATATATTTATTAATTAATCATGGTTAGATAATATATATTTTCATGTTAAACTTTAATTTTGAAGGTTACAGTATTTGGGTTTGGTGTAAATATTGATACTGGTTAATACAACAAATTAGGGTTTGATTTTTAGGTTTATCTGTATGTTTTATTGGTTATCGATTTATAGATAGGTTAGATCATTATAGAATTGATCCTTATCGATTTAAACGTTTAGATTTTACACGAATTTTTAATTCAATGAAAATCACTTATAAACAAAGTGACAAATCAATTAATGATGTAACTATAAACATGAGTTGACATCTTACATCTTGCTCAGAAGCAAACATTAACATCTTATAGAATAACTAAGAGTTTGAGACACTAAGAAGTAACAATATGAAACTAAATCTTAAATGAAGAACTTTATATATCAAACGTATAATATATTTACTATTTACTATCAGATTATCAGTTAACCCCTTAAGAAAAAACTCACCCTTATGTCACTAGAATAGGTGAGGAAGGTGCCTCCAATCACAGTACTGACAATTCAAGATGAACTCTTTCCATGCTAACAATAATAGTACCAAACTTTCAAAAGAAGAGAGATGAGATCAAGTTTTATACTCTCTCTGTCCAAATAATTGTCCAGTACATTATTTTGGGAGTCCAACAATATTTGTCTACTTTATGAAATCAATGGATAATTTTACATTTAGTTCCTAATTTACCGTTATTATTGATTATAGTCATCTATCTATTACATTATTTAAGATATTATATTTATTATATTCAAAATGTGATATAGTAAAATTATCCTTTTACTTATAGTTACTTAAAAATGTACAAAATTAATTATGGACAAATATTATTGAATAAAGAAAGTAATAAAATGTTATAGCCGGCTAAATTACATGTAACAATTCTCTTTATGACATTAATTGGAGTCCCCCTGCCATAAAGTGTCACCTCGTGCCAGCCACACAACAAATTTGTAGTCCTTGTAATCTTGTTTTCAACTTTTTTTGTGCTACTGCTACCATTTAGTCCCAAAACTTCTTAATCACTTTTAGGGGTAGACAGGAATTGATGTCCCTCTTTTAACATGCATCTAACAAGTACAAGTACTCTTATTTGTCACTTGTTATATTCTTTATAGTTTAATAAACAAATCACAAATAGTTCAAATTTGATTTTTGAGCTATAAATAGTTTCTTTTGTGTATACTATTCTCTTATA
>NW_026036910.1:0-553 GCF_019186545.1 Solanum stenotomum
GTTCTAATTTCAAGTTCAAGTTCTAAGTAAGTTCTAAGTTCAAGTTCAAGTTCTAACTTCATGTTCATGTTCAAGTTCTAATTTCAAGTTCAAGTTCTAAGTTCAAGTTCAAGTTCTAAGTTCAAGTTCAAGTTCTAAGTTCAAGTTCAAGTTCTAAGTTCAAGTTCAAGTTCTAAGTTCAAGTTCAAGTTCTAAGTTCAAATTCTAATTTCAAGTTCAAATTCTAAGTTGAACTTCAAATTCTAAGTTCAAGTTCAAGTTCTAAGTTCAAGTTCAAGTTTTAATTTCAATTTCAAGTTCAAGTTCAAGTTCAAGTTCAAGTTCTAAGTTCTAAATTCATGTTCAAGTTCTAATTTCAAGTTCAAGTTCTAAGTTCAAGTTCAAGTTCTAAGTTCAAGTTCTAAGTTCAAGTTCAAGTTCTAATTTCAAGTTCAAGTTCTAAGTTCAAGTTCAAATTCTAAGTTCAAGTTCAAGCTCTAAGTTCAAGTTCAAGTTCTAATTTCAAGTTCAACTTCTAAGTTCATATTCAAGTTCTAATTTCAAGTTCAAATTC
>NW_026036911.1:0-633 GCF_019186545.1 Solanum stenotomum
CTAGCAGCGGTTCATCCGGTATTTCACACCTCTATGTTGAAAAAGTGCATAGGTGATCCTTCATTGATCCTACCGACTGAAAGTGTTAAGATCAAGGATAACTTATCTTATGAGGAGGTGCCGGTTCAGATTTTAGATCGCCAAGTTCGTAGGTTGAGAACGAAAGATGTGGCATCAGTCAAGGTCCTTTGGAGGAACCAACTTGTTGAGGAAGCCACTTGGGAAGCCGAAGAGGACATGAAGAAGAGATATCCTCATCTTTTTGAATCCGGAGGGAATGCGGATTAATGTATTAATTTCCTTCTTAGTGCTCTTTAATATATATAATGGGCATGTTGTCGTTGTTGTTGTTGTTGTTGTTTGCATGGTTGCTTGTTGGGTGTTTGAGTTTGATGTTACACCGTTAGTTTTGTAAGAGTAACCTCATTCGAGGACGAATGTTCCCAAGGGGGAGATATTGTAACATCCGACAATTTGAAATAGCTTTGAAGAGGCTTAGGATTGGAAATTTTCTTTTTTTGGAAAGAATTTTAAAGTTTTGGAAATTTGGCCAAGTATGGAAAAGGTGAGTTTTTGGTCAACTTTGATCAGTCGTAACTTCTAGTTCATGATGAGTTAGAAGTTTTTCCAGTT
>NW_026036912.1:0-712 GCF_019186545.1 Solanum stenotomum
TAACAATATTAATTCGTGCAGGGGTGTACTTAGGATTTTGAATTTTTGAAGAAAAATAAAAGGTTTTCACTCTAGTTCATAGTAAGCGGATTATTGAGAATAACATATTCGAATAATTTTAATTATTATTGAAAAATATAATTATATATAATATATAATATAATACAACACATAAATTAATTTCACAAAAACTATAGCTATTATTATAATAAAATATTGTTATGAAAGAGTGTTATATATATATTTTTTATTTTTATTTTTTGCCGTATAGGGAAGTAAAAATGGTCCAATGTGGGCATGATTTGAGAAATAAAAGGAAAAGAAATTAATTATATCTTGATACAATTTATTTTCTAAAATATCGATATATTGACATTTTTAATAATTAATTTAAAGTTTTTAATAATTATGTTAATTGTTAGGGATTGTGACTAGTTTACTAATTTTTCCCCTAAAAATAACGAGTAAAAATGAAAAATAAATAAAAAGACAAAATTAAACCAATAAAAAGAGACAGAAGGAGTATAAAAAACTTTTAAAAGGTCAACTTTTTGAGAAATTCCAAGTTTTTGATTTATAGCATGGCACGACTTGGTTTTCTATTGATTCTAATAAAATAAATATCTATTCTTTATTTGTCTTCTTCATTAATAAGTAGGTATTTCCGACATTTTATAAAAGTTGTTTATTTTTTTTATTGACCTATTTTTTA
>NW_026036913.1:0-336 GCF_019186545.1 Solanum stenotomum
AAATCACTCGAATTTGAATTTGGTCATAACTTTGAAAATAAAGATTCTTTATAGACTCCAATTGACCTGAAATTTGGTAAGTTCATTGATAACGGCCTAGTAAGAAGTACCCATTGCTATGTGGTTATATTTTTTTTTGAGGTCGTTAAAATGATTTTAAAGTTGTTCTTTGGAATTAAAATGTGATTTAGTATGAATGACATCCTTTATATTGTTTTTATTTATGTTATATGTGGTACATGATTACACGTGANATGAGTTAACATAAATTGAATATGATAAGGATGTAGATCTGTTCATTTTTCCTGAAATTGTTTGAATCTGAATTTGATCATA
>NW_026036914.1:0-202 GCF_019186545.1 Solanum stenotomum
GAAGTAAATTTGTCCGTGAAGAGCATATTGGAAAAGTTGTAGCGTGAATTGGGAAACGCGTCGATCGGTTCACGTGGGCGCTGAGACACACGCCAAACAATCGCAGGAGCAGAAAGGTCAGCAGGATAAGATCTCTTTTTGTTGGAAGGAAATGTCTGGAATACCCTTGGTGGCGCAAGGGCATTCTTAAGGAATGAGATGA
>NW_026036915.1:0-408 GCF_019186545.1 Solanum stenotomum
CGAAGTCTCTCACCCGAGACGCCGGGGTGGGAGCCTGAGGGGCTTGGGCCCCATGGTTGGCTTGATTAGCCATAGCTTGGACAAATAAAGTAAGGGCATCCCGAAGATCCCCATTGGTCGTTGTTCCTCGGGTGCGCGGGCTCGTCTTCCTCTTGTATTAGGCATGATCTAGCATAGCAAAGAACAATCGTTAGGAAAAAAGAACTTAATTCAACTCTACCGCACGACTTAGAACATGAAGAAGGGAAACATTTCCTAAAACGTCTCATAGCCTCCTACTCATAATTGTGGTGCACAACACAACCATGAATCGGACTCTAATCAACGCGATGTGTTGGACTCCGAGGATCTATCAATCTAGTGCTCTGATACCAAGTTTTTCACGACCCAAGCCTAGGGCCTAGAAGT
>NW_026036916.1:0-288 GCF_019186545.1 Solanum stenotomum
GACATCTATCCAATGCCTTCCTGCTTTCTGGCCTTTCACTTCCCGCTTGAGGAACAGTCTCTGGATGTTCCAGTAGCTTTGCTTTATTCTAAGTCATTTTTTACTAGACCAGCTTGAAGCCTGGATTTTGAATTTGATTCTATCCTGCTGGGTAAATAAGGTAGTTTTTTCCTGCTCTGAAGAGAGACCTTGAGGGGGAACAACTGACCTAAGCAACTTGTGGTCTGATTGCGCCATCAGCGAAACCATCTTTTTTTTTTTGCGCTAGACAAGAAAGAGAAAGGGGGA
>NW_026036917.1:0-230 GCF_019186545.1 Solanum stenotomum
TTGGGAATTAATAACTTTGAGAAAAGAATTCAACTTTAAACTCATGACTTATCTTGAAACTGAGACTCTTACTCGACTTGAAACTCTATACTCTTTTACTTGACCTTTGACTATCTTCCCTTGAATCGGAATTATGAATTCAAGGTATTCAATCACATGTTGATGAGGGATTCTTGAACGCTTAGACGTACTTTGGAGTGTTGGAAACAACTGTAAAACATAGGTATAAT
>NW_026036918.1:0-594 GCF_019186545.1 Solanum stenotomum
TTTAGACTTTCAAGCTATATCATTAAAATTTTCAGGTTATAACAAATTTACAAAAAAAAAAAGAAACGTTTTTATTAATTGAAAAAAACTTTTTTTAAAAAAAAAGATAAACGAAAATTTAAAAAAAAACGGAATTAGAAATAATAAAGAAAAAAACTGAAAAAATGGAAATAGATGTATTAATTAAATTTGAATTGATTGATGCTAATTTTTAATTAGCATAAATTTAGGAGATTCAAACTAATTAGGAATATTTGTTTTCCTTAATTCACTCTAATCTGTTAAAATTAATTAAAAAGTCTTATTTTATCCATTTTCAAAAAAAATAAAATAAAACCAGATGTAATTGATGTTGGTGCAACATTTAATGATCTTTGTTTTAAATTTTAAGATTCATTTATGCCAGTATTTATACAGATTGTATACAACTTCATACATCTTTAAAAATACTTAATCCACACTTGTTAAGACAATATAATTTACAATTAGGTTGTAAATTGTCCAGGATGAATAAAATGTAAAACAAAAATGTAATTGAGGTTGTTACAAAATACAATTATCACTAATTTACATTGGCATAATCGTTTATACAAG
>NW_026036919.1:0-594 GCF_019186545.1 Solanum stenotomum
ACATGCGTCTTTGTTTGTTTAAAAATCGGTGGTGGTCCGGAAGAGGCCCGAGACCTACCCTTTATGCAGTTTTATTTGTTTGAAGTTTTTGAATTCCCTTGTGATGTTTCAAAAGGCAAAATGGCCCTCGGCCATTGCCAAAGTTTGTGCTTGTCTTTCAATTTAAATGAAAAGCCTCTTTTATCAAATTTGTTTGTTTACTTATCTTTTTATATTTTACTTTCCTAACTTTGTTTGTTTATGATTTCAGTAATATTAATTTAAAACCTGCCAATGTCATGTCATGCCATGAACCGAGTGAACTAAATGAGGCAGGTGATGATGAGTGTGGAGAATATGAAGAAGAAAATGAGGTTCCCGAACATGTTGCTGAAGAGTTTCGACAATTTGAAAATCAACATAAGCCAAATTTGGAAGAAACCGAAACTGTGAATCTCGGAGATGAGGAATGTGTTAAAGAAGTAAGAATCAGTGTCCATCTGACGGAAGCTCAAAGAAGAGACCTGATTCTTTTGCTCAGGGAGTACATTGATGTATTTGCCTGGTCTTATAAAGACATGCCAGGACTGAGTACGAATATGGTGTCCCACAAAT
>NW_026036920.1:0-1216 GCF_019186545.1 Solanum stenotomum
CTTCTATATGTGCTTACTCAATCCTAAACCAAAGAGTTCCTAGAAGCTTGGGTTATGTTTTGGAGTCTTATGTGAAAAAGAGTTTTCCATGGTTTCCTTATGTCACGCATGTTTTAAATGAATTCTTGTTAAATGAGAACATGAGTTTTCATAAATTTATGTTCCTCATGTTGATGTACATCTATAATGATTTGCCTAAATGTTGCATGAGTTGACTTATGAGCATGTTTAAAAGTGTTTTGATGATGTTGCCTAAAGTGCTTCTATGAGAAAGTTGCATAATGTGCATTTAGCATAAGTTGTCTATTTGCTTTATGAGGTGGTAATGTGAGCATGCTTACTTGAGTTTTGGAGAAGGTTGCATGATGTGCTTTAATGTGAAAATTGCATTTTGTGTCCTTTGATGTTATGATGTGCATGAGATGATTCAGAGAAAGAAGTACCTCCAATGAAATGAAATGAGAAATGAGAAAAGGTAAAGATGATGCATAAGGAGTTAGTAGATGTTGTGCCTACTTTCTTGAATTGCATGAAGTTGTGTGGGACTTTCTGTGTGGAGTTGATGTTTCCTCCTATATTTATGAATTTGTATTGATGTTGTATGCATGCTGATGGGCTGTTTACTTGAGTCGTTACCCCTTATGTGTTTAAAGTGTCATTCGAGGACGAATGTTCCTAAGTGGGGGATAATGTAACGACCCTAAAAACGAACTAGTGAAACTAGAGCCTCACATGTGAGTTTGGAGTTGGGAACTTGATGAAATGAGGAGAAATGATCGTGACGTCCGGAAACTAGTCATTTGAACTAGTGAGTTGTAAGGGTCAACTTTAAATGGTCATATCTTTTAGCTCAAAATGAATTAGGTGGACCTTTACCTATCCAATTAAAGGTCTTTGAGTCCTCTTTCCAAGGCCACCGAGTTTGCCCAATTCCAAACTTGGAGTAAAAAGTTATGCCCTAAATATTGAAGCACTGTCAGGCAGACGAAAAGGGTGAACTAAGACGGGAAAGGGCAGAATTTTTAAGTTAAGACTTTATGGGTCCTTAGTCCTTTTCCAAAATTGACCCTATGCTATTTTATTCTTTTCCTAGCAACTATAAGACCTTTTTATGACTTAATTCCTTTCATTTAAGTCACTCCTCTTAGAATTTCCAAAATCATTCCCTCTCTCAAATATTTCTCTCTTACTCAAGGAAGAAGAGGAGTTGGAGCTA
>NW_026036921.1:0-242 GCF_019186545.1 Solanum stenotomum
GACTCTGTAACTACTTCTACTTTTTCCCATTGCATTT
Source organism: Solanum stenotomum (assembly GCF_019186545.1). Classification (NCBI taxonomy): domain Eukaryota; kingdom Viridiplantae; phylum Streptophyta; class Magnoliopsida; order Solanales; family Solanaceae; genus Solanum; species Solanum stenotomum. The sequence continues at coordinate 38 of NW_026036921.1, forward strand.
TACGGAGAGAAAAATCATGCATAAGCTCATACTCACTAAAACATAAAACCTGTTTAGTAAAACTGTTTGCGTATTTTTATTTATATTTCTTCTGCTTGTCTAAATTAAAAACAACAATATATAATTAATCCTCTTATATCTATATTATTATTTCAATCTTTCAACCATATAAATACTTTTATTATCCTTGATTAATGTTTAGCCC
>NW_026036922.1:0-311 GCF_019186545.1 Solanum stenotomum
GTACCAAAATGTAATACTGATGGCATTATTGGGTAGGAATTATTGGTTAGTTAGTAGTTGTATAATTATTAGAATGACATGATTGGTTGGAAGTTTGTAAGTATGGAGAAGTGATATTCCTCTTAGAATTTCCTTTTCCTGTTTGTAATATCCGTACCTTTGTTTTTCCCTACGGTTGTTGTCTTCATGAATATGGAATAGGAGAAATTTTCATTCTGGCATAAATAACTTCTGGCTCCACCACTTGCGGGAGGGATGTGGGGCGGGTTGAAGTGGATTTTAAAAAAAATTAATGTGGGGCAGAGCGGGTT
>NW_026036923.1:0-269 GCF_019186545.1 Solanum stenotomum
TTTCCATTTTTATTTCTTCTTTATGTTTTCTATAAACCATCGTTGTAAGAATTTCATTCTAGTTCCTAAGGTATCTGTTAATTCTGCTTCATTCCAACTTTTTATTACTTTTGAATTGAAATGTTCTGGTAATTTTGTAAAATATAATTTTCTTATTTCTTTGCTTTCTTCTATGCTATATGTTCCTTTATAATAGTATTCTCTAAATGCACATGTATATTCATCTATATAACACATATTTCATATTGCTAATTTTGTCATTAGATTCC
>NW_026036924.1:0-1354 GCF_019186545.1 Solanum stenotomum
AGCCAGAAATAAAATCCTACCACCCAAACCCTAAAATACTACTCTATCATCTCAGGAAAGGTGAAATTGCCGCTAAGATGGAAAAGGGCAAGGGTATCGACATGGAACTAACCGAAGAGGATCTGATGATGAAATTGCAGCGGCTCAGGCGAGAGATCCAAGAAACCAGAGAAAAAAGAATAGAAGTGGAGTTTGCCACCGCAATCACACAAACAGTAAATGCGGCACTAGACGTGGAATTGGCAGCAAAGATGACAAAATGTGCTGTTATAGATGAAGAGACAGTTGCTGTGCGGAAGAAGCGAGATGCCCTCAAAGAGATAACCGTGATGCTTCAGAAGCCACGTGAAAAACACTCTTTCTTCAGCCGAGAGGCCACTAACAGTGATCCTAGAGGCGCTAGACCTGAAGCTACTGAAGAAGATACTGGGGAGGAAATTGTCTATAGGCCTCCTCTACAGGGACGGTGGAAGGAAGGGAATGATAAAACTACCCGTGAAGCATATGATTTTACCCCCCGTGATTAATGCAACGATCAGAAAAAGAAGGGCTTCGATGAAGGCACCATCTATCTCTTAGGAGCTTTATTATCTGTTTTTCACTTTCCTTGTAATCACCAGAGATGAATGGATGAAAATGAAAATTTCCTTTATATTCGAACTACGTAGGGCCTGAATTCTCCTTCGGAGATACGTAGGCAGCCTTTCAAGGCCCGGCCCCTATCTTTTTCAAATTTTCTTTTCCCCCTCTTTCATTCTACAAGGAAACATTGAGTTCAGATTAACAAATGCCAGAAGATGCAACAAGAAGACCTTAGTTCAACGCAATTTGGCCTTTCTGAGTCACTTGCCCCAAAATAAAACGAGCAAATTTCTGCTTGTTCAAAAAAAAAAAAAAAATAAAAAAAAAAAAATAAAAAATTCAGTCCCCATTACTCGTGGGTTAACGTGTCCTCAAACGAAGCAACTCCTATGTGTTTACCTGCTTTCTATGTGATACCTTGCATTATTCATCCAGAACTAATACTAACAGATTTGCCTTTGAGTTGTTTTTCTCTACAGGTAGTTAGAACTAATCTGTGTTGATACACTGGCCGATCATCCTTATTTTACCAGATCAAAAGGGCCTGCAGATTCCTTTCCCAGCCAAAGTTCCCAAAGAGGAAAAACAGCAATGAGTGATAACAACGAAGAACCTGGCCTTACTGATGTCGTGGTGGCTCAGCCAACCCTTGCAGATCAGAATGAACTGATCCTACAGTTGATGCAACAAATTGCTGAAATGAGGGTTGAGATGCAAAGAAGACATGATTTGCCTCCTCCGATATTTGCTGTCAACACTCAACCAGACGGAA
>NW_026036925.1:0-513 GCF_019186545.1 Solanum stenotomum
TCAAGTTCGAAACCCCTTGCCAGCAAAAACAAGGGGTTTGCCTTCTGGGTCGAGCTCGTCGCACCGGGCTTGCCTAGTGCGGGTTACCTCTCCTATGTGGTTTGCGAGCTATTGCATAGGAGCGGGGGTAGTGGACAAGGAATTCAAATATCCCTGCCGATGTGTTTTGACATCCCACAGCTTTGGCAGATCGCTTAGCCCCGTTCCTTTGCTTATTTATTCTTCCTGGTCTTCGGGTCTCATTTGAACGGCTCGCTGCCTATTTAGTTACATTTTTTGTTTTGATTCCAGAACAGAACTAGAGATCCTGGTCCCCTCCCTTGAAAGCTCCTGGTGCTGCGACTATCACCCTACCCTGTGCACACCCAAAGGGTATCGGTTGCGGGTTTCCCTTGTCATAAAAAAAAAAACGGTCATCTTATTTAGCTTAACTATTTTTTTGTGTGCATACCCATGATGGTACCGTATGTATTGTAAAATAAAAATTTCTTCTTATTTAATTTAAAAATAGAA
>NW_026036926.1:0-210 GCF_019186545.1 Solanum stenotomum
GTGAAATATATAGCTAGTGTTTTTTCCTCTTTTTTCTTTTTCTTATTTTGTGTTCTTTTAATTTGTTAATAACATCTTTTTATGGATGATTTAGGAGCATTTTGATCATGGTGTATATTGGTTTGAAATGGACGAATTGAATTGAATTCGAGCGAATTGTAAGAAGTTGAGTTAATAAAAAAATGGATTAGTGACTCGTTTAGAAATTAT
>NW_026036927.1:0-354 GCF_019186545.1 Solanum stenotomum
TAGATTCAATAATTATATTTTTTTGTAGTTAAATTTGTGTTTTTCCATGCAAGTTCATGATTTCAATTAGGGGTAGATACTTTCTTTGACTCAGGGGCCGCTAGCCACATGACTCCATTTATTGTGTTTATAAGCTATATCAGTGTATATCACATTGTATTTCCATATATCTCATGTATACCATTTATGTCACGCCCTGAGCCTACACCCTGGGCGGGACCGGCACTCGGAGACCATTGCTGGCCCCAAGCGAACCCTTGGCCTGGCTTTCTTAACTCAGCGGAAACCTAACTCAACAGAATAACTTCATGCAATGCAATATTACGAAACCACTTAACTTATAAAATATGGCCA
>NW_026036928.1:0-650 GCF_019186545.1 Solanum stenotomum
AAGTGAAATGTATTAGAAATACCGTAACTCACGGTATATCAACACCCTCAACTTAAACTCGTTGTTTGTCCTCAAGCGACGCACTAGAACTCTAAACGACACTTGTATAGAAGCAAGCATTTCTAACTTAAGAAATCATATGGCTCCCTACCTCCTCATTGTTCGGGTGCACATTCGTTCTCTTAGACTCGACAAGCCAACTCATGTGGATCACATCATGACACAGACCAACCAACTGACACACAACATACACCTTCTCACTGTCACCCAGGTACCAACTTTCCAACAATGGAACTAGTGCCCTTACCTCAAACGAAATCCTCTTTCAGCAAAAATTTGATTTCATTCATGGTACAAGGATTTATTCAACACTCACGCTCAGAAGTAATTTCAAATACAGTTAGTGCTTACTGCCATAAGCTTGCCCTTATTTTCACTGCTCAGACTCTTCAAACTAGACTCCAGGATCACTATAGGACTTTATTGGCTTGTAACGTAGGCTCAGGGTCAGGTGTGGTACATTTGGGTACTGTTTAGTGACTTTCTGCCCTCCTTGTCATTACACTAGGTTTTTAACCTCTTTTTGCCCTATTTTTGTCATATTATTGCTTTACTGCTTTCTCTTGATTTTATTCAACCACGGAAGTGAC
>NW_026036929.1:0-393 GCF_019186545.1 Solanum stenotomum
TTAGTGTTTAGGGTTTAGGGTTTGTGGTATATGGTTTAGGGTCAGGGTTCGGGGTTAGGGTTTAGGTTTTAAGGTTTAGGGTTTAGGGTTTATGGTTAAGGGTTTAATGTTTAGGGTTTAGGTTTTGGCTTTTAGGGTTTAAAGGTTAGGGTTTATGATTTATTATTTAGGGTTAGGGTTTTGGGATTTAGGGTTAGGGTTTAAGGGTTATGATTTAGGGTTAGGGTTTAGGGTTATGGTTTTGGGTTTAGGGTTTAGGTGTTAAGGGTTTAGGGTTTAGGGTTTTGGGATTGGGGTTTAGGGGTTAGGTGTTAGGGGTTGCGGTTCAGGGTTTAGGGTTTATGGTTCAGTGTTTAGGGTTTAGTGTTTATGGTTTAGGGTTTGGGGTTTAGG
>NW_026036930.1:0-252 GCF_019186545.1 Solanum stenotomum
AAACTTTCAAACTTTTAAAAGTATTAAAGTTTAAATTTCACAATTTAAAACTTTGAAAATTTAAATTCAAACTTTAAAACTATAAAAGTTTAAATTTCACCCTTTAAAAGTTTGAAATTTTAAATTCAAAGTTCAAACTTTAAAACTATAAAAAGTTTAAATTTCACACTTTAAAAGTTTGAAAATTTAAATTTAAATTATAAAATTTAAAACTATAAAACTACAAAAATTTAAATTTCACACTTTAAATTT
>NW_026036931.1:0-209 GCF_019186545.1 Solanum stenotomum
TTTAAAACTAAACTTATTGATTGATGGTTAGTGGGTATTGGGTTGACCTTGGTTTAGCTCGAGAGAGTGAACCCTAAATTCAATCCCCCACATTCAGCTCGAGAGAGTAAATGGACTAAGGTCTGGGTTGTTCTTATTTTGCTTGCTTGTTGATGTTCAAGAGAAATCAACTTTATTCGGAGTAAATTGTTTGAGAGAAAGTTTATCTC
>NW_026036932.1:0-8132 GCF_019186545.1 Solanum stenotomum
GGCTCTTACCGGTAGGATTCCTCGTGATTTTGGAAACCTCACATTTCTTGTTTCTCTTGATTTAGGAAGTAACAATTTCCATGGAAATTTGCCTCAAGAAATGGTACGCTTACGTCAACTTAAGTTTCTTAAGTTAAGTTTCAACAAATTCAGAGGGGAAATTCCTTCTTGGTTTGGGTTTTTAAAACAACTTCAAGTTTTAAATCTTAAGAATAACAGTTTCACTGGTTTCATTCCCCCGTCACTCTCGAATGCCTCAAGGTTGGAGACTTTAAAAATATCTGCCAATTTACTTGAAGGAAACATCCCGGAAGAGATTGGCAATCTTCACAACCTGAATTGGTTATCCATAGAACATAATCAGCTTACGGGTTCTATACCATTCACAATTTTCAATATTTCTAGTATTGAACTCATCGCATTTACAAACAATAGCTTATCAGGAAAGCTTCCCAGTGATTTATGCAATCGTCTTCCAATACTCAAAGAGCTTTATCTATCAATGAACAAGCTTCATGGCCATATGCCTACAAGCTTGTCAAATTGTTCACAACTTCAAATATTGTCTCTATCCATAAATGATTTTGATGGACGAATACACAGTGAAATTGGAAGATTGAGTAACTTGCAGATATTGTATCTTGGAACCAACCATTTCACAGGTATATATGTTTTATCTTATGAATGCTACTACTCCCAATTGTATATAATTAATCTTTTTTATTACACATTAAAACAAATGCAGGGATAATTCCACAAGAAATCGGAAGTCTTGTTAATTTGGTGGAGTTAAGCGTGGAGAATAACCAGATTACCATCTCTATCCCGATCTCCATATTCAATATCTCATCGCTGCAATCATTGTGTCTTTGGGGCAACAATCTTAGTGGATTCTTACCACGAGAGATTGGCAACTTAACCAAGATGCAATTCTTATATCTTGACCAAAATAGGTTTACTGGTACGTATTCAAAGTTATAGTGATCTGTATTGAACTAGCTGCTAGTTAAACTCATTCTTTCTTCATGTGTTTCTAGGTGAAATACCCAAAGAGATAAGAAATCTGGTTGAGTTGGAGGCATTTGATGTTGCGTTTAATAGTTTTAGTGGTTCACTTCCAATGGAGATCTTCAACATATCACGACTGAGAACAATTCAACTTTCAGCCAACAATAATCTATCAGGAACTCTACCACCAAACATAGGTTCTACCTTACCCAACATTGAAATACTTTATCTGAATGGCTTAACCAATCATGTCGGGACTATTCCTCATTCTATCTCCAATTGTTCAAAGCTTACTAAACTAGATCTTTCACAAAACAAACTCAGTGGCTTAATACCCAATTCTCTTGGATATTTGACTCATCTACGCTTCCTAAACTTGGGGGGAAACAATTTAACCAGTGATTCATTTTTAAGCTTCCTCACTTCCTTAACCAATTGCAGAAGATTAACAACTCTTTATCTATCTTTCAACCCTCTAAATGGCATGCTTCCGGTCTCCGTAGGGAACTTCTCCATATCTCTTGTAAATTTTTATGCCAGTGATTGCAACATCAAAGGCAAGATTCCAAATGAAGTTGGAAACTTAAGCAGCTTATTAGACCTTGATCTTTCTTATAATAACTTGATTGGATCAATTCCTACATCAACTCACAACTTGAGAAACCTTCAGCGCCTGTACTTGAACAACAACAAGCTTACGGGATTTATTGGAGATCATATATGTAAATTGAATCATTTGGGAGATATTTACTTGGGTCAAAATCAACTTGCAGGATCTATTCCGAATTGTTTAGGGAATGTTACTTCTCTTAGAGAGTTACATATAGGTTCCAATAAATTGAGTTCCAATATACCAACAAGCTTAGGAAATCTTAAAGATCTAATAGAGCTTGACTTATCGTCAAACAACATGGTTGGTTCTTTACCTCCGGAAATTGGAAATCTAAAGGCTGCGACATATATGGATCTGTCAATGAATCAATTCACAAATGGAATTCCTAGAGAAATTGGAGGATTGCAAAATCTGGTATATCTTTATTTGGAACACAACAAGTTGCAAGGATCTATACCTGACTCAATCAGCAACATGGTAAGTTTGGGATACCTAGACATTTCACATAATAATATATCGGGAACCATTCCCATGTCTTTGGAGAAACTACATTACCTCAAGTATTTCAATGTTTCTGTCAACAAATTGTACGGTGAAATACCCTCGGAGGGTCCTTTCAAGAACCTCTCGAGTCAGTTTTTCATCGACAATGAAGCATTGTGTGGTTCTTTAAGGTTTAGTGTCCCACCATGCGCCACATCATCAAAGCATAGATCAAATAGGAAAAAAATGCTTGTTCTATTTCTTATGCTGGGAATAACACTTGTATTTGCTCCTATTACCTTTGTGTTCTTAAGGATAAGGTATAGAAGAGGTAAAAGATCTCCTCAACAAGCTGATTCATTGTCTATTGCAACAACAGAAAGAATTTCATACTATGAACTGCTCCAAGCAACTGATTCACTTAGCGACAGTAATCTGATTGGTTCTGGAAGTTTTGGCTCTGTTTACAAAGGCGTTCTCAGGAGTGGGACTGCCATTGCAGTTAAAGTGTTCAATCTGCAACTGAAAGCGGCATTCAAGAGTTTTGATACAGAATGTGAAGTTTTGCGCAGCCTTCGCCATAGGAATCTCGTGAAAGTCATCACTAGTTGCTCCAACCTTGATTTTAAGGCTTTAGTGCTCGAGTATATGCCTAATGGAAGTCTTGACAAGTACTTGTATTCCCACAACTACTTCCTAGACATCAGGCAGAGACTAAGCATTATGATAGATGTAGCATGCGCGTTGGAATATCTCCATCATGGGTGCTCGTTACCTGTGATTCACTGTGATCTGAAGCCTGGTAACGTCTTGCTGGATGAGGATATGGTTGCCCACCTAAGCGACTTTGGGATTTCAAAATTTCTTGGTGAAGATGAGAGTGATTTATACACTAAAACCTTAGCAACATTGGGTTATATTGCACCAGGTATGTCTCTTTGTTTTGCTGATTTTTCCTTTCTTCTTCCTTTTCACCAAGAAATTATGTTAAATCTTCAAATGAATTGTTTGTTTATAGAGTATGGACTGGATGGATTGGTGTCTATAAAATGTGATGTCTATAGTTACGGGATCATGTTGCTGGAGACGTTTACTAGGAGAAAGCCTAATGAGTTTGAGGGAGATCTTAGCTTGAAGCAATGGGTGAGTTATTCACTCCCAGAGGCAGTAATGGACGTTGTGGATGCCAACTTGGTTACACCAACTGATAATCGCTTACAGAAGGAGTTAGATATCGTGGCATCAATCATGAAAGTGGCAGTAGATTGTTGTGCTGAATCTCCGGCAAGAAGGACAAACATGAAAGATGTTGTAGGGATGCTTCAGAAGATCAAGATTCAACTTCTTGCATGTTGAGCAGCGTTCTCGGAATCACTTATTTGTTGCAAATGTTTACTAAATTGTTGGATTCATGTAAGGATTGTTTTTTTTTTGTTTTGTTTTAGCACTTGATTTGTGCATGATTCTGTTTTGGAATACTGGTTGGTTTCAATAAATCTCACAATTTCCTTACTTATCTAAAATGAGTGGTTTCCACACTTGGATATCAAACTGACAACTAGCACGGAAAGGCCTCGTTTTGGTCCGGTAGAATGAATGTTAAAAGCAAATTCCTCAAAATCGTATGATTTAAGTACCTGACAAAATGAATAGAGATAGAAAGATCTGGATAACTGAGATGACATATTTCAAGATCAGATGAAATACCTCTTTGTTCACTAGTGAGTGTCAACTCAGAAAGGTCATCCATATATTAGGCACCATCTTTCCCGCCCACCTCATTAATATCAATAGGGAAGAATACGAGGGTAGCCTGATTATCAACAAATAAATCTAAGATGTGTATCTTCTTTTATGTTGCCTCAAAGTAGAGTAAGCACCTATTTAATATAATCGAGAAAGGAAAATAACAAACAATATATGTTTTCCAAATCTCTGTTAACTTAAACTGACTTACACACGGTGTCACACTCTTATACCACGGAAACTTAGGAGCTCAATTGGTTGACTACTTGAACTTTCACCTTGTTGGTAAGGTACCAATTCGATTTTGCATCTTGTAATCCCCTACTCCCAATTTTATTTTATTTTATTTTTAAAAAACAAACTCTTATGCCATTTGAACATCCCCCGCTGAAATTATACCGGTGTATATGTCAACTAGTTCTGGAAACGTGCGTTGCACGTTTATTCTTTACTGTCATACAAATTTGTATAGGTCTACTTTAACGTTGATAATTATCAGTTACATTATTCTGTTGTATATGTTGTTCTGTGCAAATATAACAATGTCAATTAATTCTCTTCATTTAATTTTGGTTATTTGTATGCAAAATGAAAAATGTTGAAAAATATAAAACTAATTACGATAATATATAGTATGTGATATAGTGATGAACTCTTGCTCTAAATTTAAGAAATGGACGTAAACATATATAACAAAATTAATAAAGACAAAGAATAAATATATATTTACCATGTTAATCAGGGAAAAATGGCCAACAAATTGATTTTACATAAATGTATAAGAATTATAAGATGATGAAACACAAAAGTGAAGTGGACTAATATTTTCTATTCATTTTATTTAAGAGATCATCACCAAAAATCTATTAAAAGACGAAAATAATTGCAACCCAAAAAACTTATCATAAAATACAAAATCAGTAAATAAAGTGCAAATATATATATACACACAAAAAGAAGGATCTTTTGAGCAAGATAACTAAGGAACATTAGTAAAAAAGACACAAATAATGATACAACCCACATTGAAAGAAGTTGCTTCATATAAATCAAAAAATAATTAAGAATATTTAAACTTTAATTATGTAATGTTTTCGGCCTGTTCCTCATACTCAAATAAAGGTATTTTCAAAATCGAAAGAAGGACCATAATGTGTTTTGCCTCCAACATTCTCACGATGAAGCAATATAATTCTTAAACCCAAAACTCAAAATTGTTTTGTAATTGAAACCCAAAAATAGAAAATTGGTGATGAATATATGACGATGAAAAGCTTGTAAAAGTTGCGTAAGTTGTGAATACAAACTAATAAGATGATTTTTACTTTGAGTTTTATAGATCATTTGAATATGATTGAATAGTATAATTTTTTCTGTCCAAATTTATAGAATCCTATAAAGTATATGAAAAGACATGATATTTAATTCTATGGAAGATCAGAGGAATTAAACATTTTAATTGAACTAATTATATGTAATAATTAAGAATTCGAAATTTTCAATAAATTTGGGAATATGGAATAACTTTCTACAATAAGATTCAATGTATATGGTTTAGAAGTCTATTAATTTAATTTTAAAAGTTAATGAATTAAATTTTATGCTCTATCTTTTTTATATTTATTTTAATAGTAATTGACCTTTCGAATTTTCATGTGACTTTTCATATATATATATATATATATATATATATATATTAAATGTAATTATCTTTTTAAATTTTTCAACTTTTAAATTAAGAGTAATTAAGACTATATAATAAATTAGAAAATTATTTACTAATATTTGATTAATTAGATTATGATTTAGTGTAGGGGTAAAATAGTAATCTAACTTTTGCCTAAAATTCTTCCCACTTATAGTATAATATGATGATGATATGATGATATGATATGATATTAGTATCACATAAATTAACCATTGAACTACCTCAATGAAATTTCTGACTTCTGGATCGCACAATTTCAACATTGTATGAGACTAGGTTGAGGCCCTAGGTTCAAGTCTCGGATAATAAATAAAAGAATTGGAACGTCCAATATGTGAATGAGGGGACGTGTTGAAGAATAATTAAGTAAATAAAGTGTGTTCTCCCTAACAGTTTAACCTAGTTTTAAAATGAGGGTCATACGTACCTTAAAACTCCTCTAGCCTCAAGACGATAGTGGACGCAGAACTTAGTATTGTGAATCTAGCATCCGACCTACGGCTCTTATCTCTCTTAAAGGTGATTTCATTCCCAGAATTCAAACTCGAAACCACTAAATAAACATGAAGGAGCTTACCTTCTCTTTCTCTCTCACGTCTCCCACCTTTTCTCTAAATTTTCATATAATGATTTTCAAAACACATATGAAGTGGTGAATTGATTCAATGGTCCAAGTGTACAATTTCTTCATAGCAAACTTCACTTTTTCTAGAACTTTTTGTCAATTTCAATGTCATAATTCAACTCATTATTAAGACACCATACCAAACAAAATAAGTTGAATTATTTTGTTCGGAGATTTTGAAGCATTTCGACGTAGTAAATTATAAATATAAGCTCTTATAATTATCCAAATAATGTGCTTTGTCACAACAATTCTAGACCAATTTATGATTATTAGACGTACACTATACTACACATGATGTAAAAGCTCAACATTGTGTCACTCTTCCTTAATCAGATGTCTTGGTTTTGAATCGAGAATGAGGATGGAGTTCTTATAATTGTTCAAATATTGTACTTGTCACAACAATCCTAGGCCGATTTATGATATTAGGTGTAGACTATATATACTATGTATTATTTAAAAACTCGACATCACCTCACCCTTAATCGATCTTGAGTTTGAGTCCCAAAAATGAAAAAAATCATAAAAGAAAGTATTTTTTCCCCTCTTATTTAGGTCTTGCAGGACGTGAACTCAGATTAATTAGTCATAATTTCAATGCAGATGTTAGACAACAATAAAACCTAAAAAGATAACACGATGGTACAAGTTGTTATTCTTTGTCTTCCTTGTCGCCTAAAAAGACAAAATTAGAAAACGTATAAGATAATAATCAACAGTATGATAAAATTGTTATAAATGGACTGTCAAAATGGTCTATGGAATATGAGAATTTAATTAAATAAAACAACACAAAATAATTATAAAGCCATATCATGAGCTCCACTTTTAACTCATGCATATTACTTTTAACGCATGAGCTCCACTTTCAACTCATGCATATTACTTTTAACGCATGAGCTCCACTTTTAACCCTGTTCATAACTTTTAACACAGGGCTCCAATTTTTAACCCATATCAATTTTAAATCATGGTAAGCAGCAGCGATACATGAAGATTTTGAAGAACAAGATTATCATGCAAAGAAGAAGACAAATCAAGCTTTGTCAAGAAAATCCAGCCAAAAGGGGAGATTTGTTAGGGTTTTGCCCTGATTTTCTTACCATAATTTAAGATTTATTTTTCCTTAAAGAAAAAACAAAACATTACCATAAATGTTTTTATTTTTCTTGAAAGGAAAATATAATATTATTTTATATTTGGTTTATTCTCTCCTTTTAGGACTCCTTTTCTAGTAGGAAAGGTTTTAGGACTCTTTTTCTAGTAAGGAAAGGTTTTAGGACTCTATAAATATAGGTTTGTTTTCTTCTAACACATAACAATANAAAAAAAAAAAAAAAAAAAAAACTTAACGTGACAACTATCTTCAATTATATTTTATATATTTTCTATTTCAATATGAGTATTTAATCTTTCATGTCATTCTTGTTTTTAATATTTGAGAAGATAATAGTTTCTTTATTTAACGTTTGTGGTTGACTTTTAATTCTTTTTTTCAAAAAAATTAAAAATAAATTGTAAGACCATAACTATGTTCAAATTATAAAAAACAGCTTGAACACTAGTGGACCACAGCATCACCACAACTCTCTCCGTTCACTTTTACTTGTTATGTTTCGCTTTTCGTTGAATAGATGGTGAAAGATACCACCCTAATCGAGTAGATTGTGATAATTCAGATTGAAAAATGGAATAATTGATAGTTGATCCAGTTATATTCGAGGTATGTTTTAATACTTAGATGGTAATAGTTCAGATTAAAAAAAAACATATGATAATTAAGAAATAAAACTCGCTAAAAGATAATATTAATTCAGAGGGACCTTAATTCAGATGTGTTTTTTTCCATTAAATTAAAATAAAGAGAAAATGCATAAGTACCCCCCCAACCTATGCTCAAAATCCTTGAGACACACCTAACCTTTACTAAGGTCCTATTACCCCCC
>NW_026036932.1:10683-13383 GCF_019186545.1 Solanum stenotomum
TTGTACCTCGAATTTTGGAGGGTGTTGATAGTTACTGGAGATTGCTGGACCCTAAGTATTCTTCTCTCAGGCCTTGTAAACTTTTCATCTGCTGCGAATAACTTGAAAATTTAATTTGTATATTGTTCATCTCTTCTGAAATGGTTCTGTACGAACCACCATTATAATATCCTCAGTCAATTCTGGGCTGAAGGTGAGGATTGCATGTATTTTGGATTGGACTCTGAGTTGGATCGAGGATGATAAATAATCAAATGGCTGTATGTTCTTGCATTGTTTTTATGAGCTCATATCTACTAGTTGTTGTGATTTTAATTAATTTCTACACATAAATTCACATTGGAAGTGTTGGGTTCAAATGAACTTGGTATTGTAACACATGATCCGTCCCAAGCCTTTGAGAATTGAATTGCCTTTGATAGGGAACAAACTAGATGTAGTATCATTTTGATTTGATTCCAACATACATCTTTTTTGGAGAAAAAATGTTTTGGCCTAAGCCAAAAAGAGGGTGACCCACTTTATAGCAAGAACATAAAGAGGTTAAGAAATACGTGAACCCATGCTTCCCTCGTGAAATTATATATAGTAGTGTTATATTTTTTTAATAAATATTTAAATATAGATATGTGAACCCACATTTGAAGTATCATATAATGTCGTGCAATAATGATTGGGTGCACCTTTTTAAGTGAATTTACAAATTTAAACCTTTTATTTATGTTGTTTTATTTTTCTTTCTAAAATTGGATAACGTCTCTGATATAATTGGTTTGGATTGATAAAAAATAATTGTGTTCCTATAATTTTAAAATGGGAAAAGGTCAAAAATGCCCTTAAACTATGTGAAAGGAATAAAAATGTCATTTGTTTATAGTTTGCCTCAAAAATGCCCTTACTATCAATACTTTGGCAAAAAAATGTCCTTCCAGTCAATACTTTGGTCCATAAATGCCCCTATAGTTGCAAAATGGGTCAATAATGCCCTTTTTCGAATAAATAGTATTATTTTTTTCTTTTTAAATACATCTTCTTCCTAATTAAAATATTATTAAAGAACACTATTCTTGTTTTCTTTCTTCTAAAATCATTTTAACAAATAAATATGTTGAAAATATTTCTTTTTCTTCTTAATCTCATTTTATCAATTCAAATAGAATAACTTCATGTACCCTTTCGACAGATAATATATGTCAATATATAAGATCATAGTATATCCATCATTAATTTATATTTATATAACGATAAAAAATAATGATAATAAAATAAGAAATAATTTCATTTTTTTTAATTGAAGTAAGATAAACATTTGCTAATTTTTAAAAAAATATTAGAAAAAAGAATGCGTTAAAGAGAAAATAATAATAATATATTTATTTGGAAAAAGAGCATTTTTGACCCATTAAATAACAATAAGGGCATTTTTGGACAAAGTATTGACGGCAAGAGCATTTTTGGACCAAACTACAAATGGAGGGCATTTTTGTTTCATTTCTTCTTTATGTTTTTCACACAGTTCTATAAACCATTGTTGTAAGAATTTCATTCTAGCTATATTATCTTTATTTTTAATCCATCATAGTTTTCATATGTTTTTTCATCTATTGCGTATTCTTCTTTATTCATTTATAAATTGTGTTGTAGTTCACTATGTTTATTTATTATAAATGTTGGGCTTGTATGTTTACTATTAGTTTCTTGTATGTGTCCTTTTTCTAATAATTCATTTATATGAATCTGAATATTCTATGATATGTATAAATTTTTCTAATAACCTTATATGTTCATTCTGTGTTTTGGAATATAGTAATATATCATCAATATATACTATACAATTTTATGTTCCTCCTAAATGTACATATTTAATTGGATTTTTAGCCTTAATATCTTGTATTTCTTTATTTATTATTCGTTTGTTTATTATTGGTATTTTAGCCTTTCCTTTGGTGTATTTGCAATTTATGATATGTTCTCTTTGACTACTATATGTGCTTGCATTTTTATTCCATTTTTATCTATTTGTATTCCTAAGAATTCTATTTGTTTTTTCATTATGTCTGCTTTCTTTTTACTTAGGCTTATGCCTGAATATTCTATAATCTGTATAAATTTTTCTAATAACCTTATATGCTACTACGAATATTTACAATATTGGACAGAAGTTATGGAAAATATAAAACTATTCCTTCCTATCATATTCATCATAATTGATTAAATTCATATTAGATCATTATGAACTATATTATCTGTTTATCATGTTCTCCTGTCACTACTAGCATCGTATCTGTATTTTAAGACTCCTCCATAACTTTTTTCACTGGCGTCTGATTCTACTATATAAGTAAATTTTTTGTTTCCATCTATTATTATTAATTAGCTCAATTTTTACTTTTGTTTTATGTTTTTTCCATCCTTGTAACGGATCTTCACTATATAATAATTCTAACTTATTTTGGATTATTTTTACTTTATCTATAGAGAATATAATTAATTCTATTTTAGGGTCTTCTTCTTCTATATTTTCTAATTTTTGTGTAATTTTCTCACTACCTTTTATCCATTCTGTTATTTTCCGTTTTTTATTGTTTACTCTTTTTGCTCCTATTTTTTGTTTACATGGTGTTGTGAACCACCAGTGTGTTTTTGTTATTATATGTGGATATATTTTTTCTAAAAATGGCATTCGCATAGTCTAAGGGC
>NW_026036932.1:14258-27477 GCF_019186545.1 Solanum stenotomum
CATAGGTATAATACTTTGGAACATGCATGAGAAAGGGAGAAAAGAAATGGGGAAACTTGGCTGAGACTTCAGATTTCTAGTGACACAGATGGCACTTACGGACGCCATCGACGGACCGTAGATGGACTTACGGTCCGTCCTGCAGGTCCGTAGATCGCGTCAGAGACTTCCCCAGAATTCAGTTAAAAAGAATGACTAAGTGTTGACCTACGGTTCAGACTTACGGTCCGTAGGTCAGGTTATGGACTGTAGGTCGTGCCCGTAGGTCGATGCTCCAAAAACCCAACTTCTGTCCCGATTGACGGTTGACTAGTACGGACCGTCAATCGATCTACGGTCCGTAGGTCACGTCCGTAGATCGGGATCGATAGCCAAAACTTGCTGAGAATTGATGGTGAATCAACTTCAAAAGGGTCATAACTCTTAGAATCATAATTCCCTCAACATACAATAGGTTTCAACTTAAATACACAACCCAATCATGTCTCACAACGAACAATAACTTCAACAACACCACCAACAACATCAACAACAACTAACAACTTCAACAACTTCAACAACAAATTCCAATCTTTTCTCAAATCATAGAATAAACTTTGTGTGTGTGAGGGAAAGGATCAACCCAAACGAAAACTCACATACCTTGATAGGGATCACCCCCGACGAAAATCCACAATGATCTTGTTGATCTCCTCTTTCTTCTCTTCTTCTTCTTCTCCTTCTTCTCTTCTTCAATCTCAAGAACCCTAACTCTTTCTCTTTCAAAATGGAGCAAAATGGTCCAAAGATCAGCCTCATACATCAATGTAATCTCAAAAGAAATAATTTGTGAAAAGACCAAAATGCCCTTAAATTTCCGGACGGATTTCCCTTCCAACTGCCTAACTTCTACAGGGCATAACTCCCTCATACAAACTCAGAATCGAGTAAACTCAGTGGCGTTGGAAAGATCGTTCCAAGGGCTTTCTAAACATAACTGGAACTACTCCTGGATCATCCTGAGCTAGGATTTATGATTGCTCAAAGTTGGCCAAAAACTCACTGATTTCCACACTTAGCCAAAATTTCCAAATTTTAAAAAAAAAAAATTTCCAAAAATGACTATTTCCAAATTTCAAGCTCCTTCAAAGCCACTTCAAATTGTCGGATGTTACAAAAATATTGACCAATTTAAGTCATCACAATAATCTTTTTCATTTTCATTTTCATTTTGGTAAGACAATATTCTTTTCATTTCTTTTGTGGTAAAATATTTATCTTTTTCCATTTTTTGGTAAGACAACCTTCTTTTCATTATACTTCTAATAATCTGGTCCAGTCTGACTTTAATAAATTATTTTCCAAATATAGTAAATCATGATACCTATAAATAAATATCCCTCCATACACAACAAAATACACATTTTTCTACCAACTTTCTTCTTCTCTACTTCTTAATTAACATATTATTATTCAAATTCTCATGGCCAATATGGTTCATAAACTTTCTTTAATCTCCATTGTTATGATATTTTTCATATTAATGTCTACAAATGAAACTTTTTCAGCAAGAACTCTTGGTACAAAAATATTTTCAATTGAAAAAAACAATTGGAGAAAAATTAAATCTTGAAAAACTATGTTTGGTTAGCGAGAGTAATCTGATTAGTTCTGGAAGTTTTGGCTCTGTATATAAAGGTGTTCTCAGAAGTGGGACTTCCATTGCAGTTAAAGTGTTCAATCTGCAAGTGGAAGCGGCATTCAAAAGTTTTCATACAGAATGTGAAGTTTTGCGCAGCCTTCGGCATAGGAATCTCGTGAAAGTCATCACTAGTTGCTCCAACCTTGATTTTAAGGCTTTAGTGCTCGAGTATATGCCTAATGAAAGTCTTGACAAGTATTTGTATTCGCATAACTACTTCCTAGACATTAGGCAGAGCCTAAGCATTATGATAGATGTGGCATGTGCGTTGGAATATCTCCATCATGGATGCTCCTTGCCCGTGATTCACTGTGATCTAAAGCCTAGTGATGTTTTGCTGGATGAGGATATGGTTGTCCACCTAAGCGACTTTGGTATTTCAAAACTGCTTGGTGAAGATGAGAGTGATTTATACACAAAAACCTTAGCAACATTTGGATATATTGCATCGGGTATGTCTCTTTGTTTTTGCTAATTTGAACATTGATTTTTTGTCTTTTTTTTCCAAGAAAGAAAGTGTACTGCATCAGTAAAATGCGATGTCTACAGTTACGGGGATTATGTTGCTGGAAACATTTTCTAGGAGAAAGCCTAGTGATTTTGAGGGAGATCTTAACTTGAAGCAATGGGTGAGTTATTCACTCCCAGAGGCAGTAATGGATGTTATAGATGCCAACTTGGTGTAACATCCGGCATTTTTGAAATAATTGAAGAGGCTTAGAGTTGGAAATTTTCATTTTTTGGAAAGAATATAAATTCTGGAAATTTGGCTAAGTATGGGAAAAAGTGAGTTTTTGGCCAAATTTGAGCAGTCATAACTCCTATCTCAGGATGAGTTAGGAGTATTTCCAGTTATGTTTGCCAAGCTCATGGAATGGTCTTTCCAACGCCACCAAGTTTGCTCGATTCCGAGTTCGTATGAGTGAGTTATTCCCTTTGAAAGTTGGGCAGTTGGCAGGGAATCCGTCCGGAAATTTTAAGGGCATTTTGGTCTTTTCCCTAGCTATTTCTTTTGGTTATATATTAGTGTTGGACTGATTGTTAGATCATTTTTGTCCCATTTTAAAAGAGTAAGAGTTAGGGTTCTTGAGAGAAGAGGAGGAGAAAAAGAAAAGAAGGAGGAGATCAAGGAGTTTTCGTCAAAGATCGTCGTGGAAATCGTCGAGGGTGATCCCTACTAGGTATGTGAGCTTTTAGTGTTGGGTTGATCCTTTCCCCCACACACCAAATTCATTTTTATTATTGAGAAAAGATTGGTTGTGTTGTTGAAGTTGTTGATTGTGGTGTTGATGTTGTTGGTTGTGTTGTTGAAGTTGTTGGTTGTGGTGTTGATGTTGTTGAAGTTCTTGTTGATTTGAGACATGATTTAGGTTGTGTTTTTGATTTGAATCTATGGTATATTGAGAGTTTTAATGATTCTAAGTGATTTGGGGAAGAAACCATTCGATTTTAGGCGAAATAAGGAGAGAAAACAAGAAAATAAACTTGCAGAAATTTCTGGGTTGGGGGCCTGGCGCGATGCGCCTGCCAGAGCGCCCCAAACCCACCTCTGAAGTTTAGGGGCTGGCGCCTGCCAGAGCGCCCCAAAAACTCTTTTGGAAATCTCCATTTCCTCTCAACTTAAATGTGAAAACACTTATAAACTTCTTTGGGAAATACTTAGTTCCCTAATTACTTTTGAGAAATGAACTCAACTCTTGACTCTTGACTTAACTCGAAACTCTTGACTTAATTGGATACTTGATACTCTTTACTCGACTTGAAACTTGAGACTCTTTACTTAGCTTGAAACTCTATACTCTTTGCTTGACTTGAAACTCTATACTTAACTTGGAACTCTTACACTTAACTTGGAACTTGAGCCTTAGAATGAAGTTAAAACGTTCAATGAAGACTCTTGAAAAGCTTTAAAGACTTGCTTTGATTGCTTAACTTCTAAGCTTGGCTCTAACTTCACTTGACTTCTAACTTCACTTGACTTTGATCCTAACTCACTTTGAATTGGATTATGGATTCAAGGGTAATGATCTCATGTTTATGACACTTCTCATTTTCTTATTCACTTGCTCGAGTCTTGAAACAAGTTACCAGAAATTGTAGCCGACTCCTCAAAAAGACTCAAAGGGATTTCCTTAGAATATTCGAAAGAATTCTCAAAACATAACTCTCAACTCTATCTTGAATTTGAATTATGAATTCAAGATTATGATCATGTTAGGAATGACTATTAGGTGTTTAGAAGTAGCTTAGAGTAGTTAGAATCGAAAAGGAGTGAATGCGCACTTTAAATGAACTCAAACGGGGCAACCGACGACAACTAATGGGGAAAGTGACCCTGGCCCCATGGGTGGCGCGGGGCGCCAGCCCCTAAACTTCAGAGGTGAGTTTGGGGCGCTCTGGCAGGCGCGTCGCGCCAGGCCCCCAACCCAGAAATTTCAGCAAACTCATTTTTTCATTTTCTTACTTTATTTCACCTAAAATCGAATGGTTTCTTTCCCAAATCACTTAGAATCATTAAAACCCTCAATATACCATAGATTCAACTCAAAAATACCACCGGAAACATACACCAAACCAACAAAAAACTTCAACAACACAACCACAAACTTCAACCAACACAACCCCAAACTTCAACAAATACAACCAACAACTTCAACAAACACAATCAATCTTTTCTCGAAAGTAAAATGAGTTTGGAGTGTGGGGGAAAAGATCACCCAACACTAAAAGCTCACATACCTTAATAGGGATCACCCCTGACGATACCACGACGATCTTCTTGCTTGATCTTCTCTTTCTCCTCTTCTTCTCTTCTTCCACTACAAGAAAACTGCTTTTTAAAGACCATTAATTGGCGACTAGGTTAAACTCTAGTCCCTAAAAGAGTACTTATAGGGATGAGATTTTTTTCTAGTCTCTAATTTCTATTTTTAGTTTTTGAGTTGCTAAAAAGTTAAAAGCCCCGTCTCTAATAATCTATGTTAGGCGGAATCAAAAGTAAAATGGACAAATTGTGTACTATATTAATTAACACCCTCTTCTTTTTTTTAACCCCAAATGAAACCCCATCTTCTCCATCGAGTTAAAATCCCTAGGGATTAACTCTTCAAAATTTCTCACTCAAACGCTGTAGAATCTAAATTTCTCACTCAAAGGCCATAGACTAGGAAGTTGCTGGAGATACAACATTTACAAATTGGATCGGAAGAGTCGTCTATCTAAACAGGTTCGTCAATTTTATTTGTTTTTTTTATTTTGGGTTTAGAACACAAAATTTCTTTTCTCCGTCATACAGAACCATAACTGTTGATAATCGCAGTCTTCTATATTGATTCATCTTAACACTGATAGTTTTGGAGTGTGGGCTGAAATTAGGAGTAGTGGGTTTGGTATGAATTGGTAGCTAGGGTTAGATTTTAAAAGAGGCTTAGAGGCAGAGTATGCAGGAATGAAAATATGTCTAGTTAACTGCTTGATTGGTGTGAGCAAAAAAATTATGAAAAATATATTTTTCTTCTGAAATGTCCCTTCGAATACAAGTATGAACACTCGTGTTCTTGTGATTATGAGCTAGAATCCTGAAAATATACAAAATTGTAGATTGTCGAATTTTATTAATCTAGAGTCAATAAAACCAAAAACAGAATCTTTTCAGTTAAATTTTTTTTCATGATTTATCAAGGAAATGAGTGAGTAGTATTACATGGCTACTAGTATGATATACAATCATTAATGGTTGAGTTCCAGATGTTATGTTCTTTCGACATTTCTAATACTTAATGTGTGCTCTTGGTTTCCAAGTTGGGTAAGTCATGATAAGTTTTTACTAAATTTAGTATAAAGAAGGATTTACAAGAACAAATGCATCTAGTTATGCTACTTGAATCAATAAGCAGTAAAGTAATTTACAACTGAAACTTCTAGCAGGGACTAAAGTTTTATGCAATTTATAGACAAATTTGACATGATTGTGCCATGTAATTTTCAGGCAATTTTATTATCTCCAGCTTTCATAACATTAGAAGGTAAGGTCGAGCTTACTTACTGATCAAAGGCTAAATTGTAAGTACTCTTCATGGGTGTGTGGGCTTATTTATTAAAAAATAAATAATGTGTGATGCTCTTTTGTCAATTGCTTAGGTGAGTTTAGTCACTATCACATACCTTGAATTTGTGCTTTAGTAACTTGTTGATTCAGTAAATTACATCTTATATTTTTTATTGAGTACAAATTTATTGTCAAGCTCTAAGATGTATCTAATTACTTATTGATTGTAAAAAGTATATGTTGTTACCTGAACAATAGTTTGATAATATGAATAGGATATTTATGTAACTCTGTATTTGAAAAAAAGTTATGGAATATATTTGAATATGGTATGCATTGAAAGAGAATGAAGAATTTGATAAAGTCGAGTCGATATAGTATAAATCAGTAGTTTAGTTAAATTCATTTTATATCAGTTTTCATAAAAAAAAATATACAAAATATTCAATGTCTTTCTCAGATTCAAATAAGGGATCTAAATATCGAAGAAAAGGAGAGGTAGACAACTCGGATACAACTGACAAACTTGCATTGTATCAGACGAGTGTGTTAGCTTTTTCCCTTTATGAATTTATGTGTAGAGAAGTAACAGATAATTTAAAATTGTACTTTCATTTTTTAGTTTAACAAGTTAAGTTAGCAATGATGAGATGGATTGTGTTAATCTCTTTTTCATCTTGTATTTCATTCTTTAGTTCTCTGTATTGTTTAATTTTTCTGCTGCATAATAAGATTTTAGTAGAAAATGCCATGATACACTAGCCTTACAAAGACACAACTAACAAATTGTCATAATCTCTTTGTGCCACAATATGAAACACCTTCAACCTGAAATATCTTTCAAGTAGTCATGCATCTATTTGTTTATCCATTTTATATAAACTAACCTACTTAAATAATCAAGAAAATTTGCCATTTCAGCTTTATCGTCACGTGGTTTCTTTTGTTGAGCTACATTTTATTCTTTGATATTGATAATAGTCAAGTACATTGGATATGTGAGTGTGTTAAACATGGCTTCATGTTTGATACCAACAAGGCTTTTCCCTTTCGTATTTGAATTCAATTTTAGTTAGAGAAGATAAAAATGTTCTATAGCCTAATTTGTTTTGCTGTGATACAGTTGGCAGTATACTTAGTTATAGTTTGATCAGTGACTTGTTCAATTTATAAACACATATTTTATCTCTTTTGTGAGCTCTTTGTGTGACAACTCATTGAGTTTTTTTTTTTTTTTACATTTTATTGACTTAATTGCTCTCGTAGTGTAAATCTGATTGGAACACGTTTATCTTTTTAATTGATTAATTTGTAATATATGTGATCGAGAAAACTGCTTTAAATAAGGATCTTGTCTGCAGGTATTCAGTACATTGATTATGAAAGTTGATTTAAAGTTCTCGTGTTGATCATGGAGCTGATATAGTGATGCTCAAAGATAAGTGTGGTTCGTGTTTAAATTAGTGTTAGTTATAAAATTAGAAAAAATATTTAAATAAATTTTCTACTAAGTTAATGTATCATGAATCTTTTGCAGGTATTGAAGTGTTTAATTGAGCAAGTCAAGATACAAGTTTTCACGTTTCTTCTAATTTTTTAGTGTTAGGTGAATAACTTATAGCTTTAACGTTGGATGCTAGATTTCTTGAAGGTTGTGTAAACAATATAATAATTATATTGTGTAATATAATTCTGCTGATGGGATTTTAATTCAAAATTAATCAGATGTGTTTGATTTTTTATTAGAAACTTTATATCATTCTAGAGTTTTGGGAGTGAGAAAGATTAGCACTAAATTGATAGTCCCATAAATCACATTCAGTGACCAGATTCTGTTGTCAATTGCAAAATTTAAGGACCATAAATTGGTCCCTAATGAATACCAGGGGACTATAAATAACTCCTTACAATGCTACAGATCATGAAATAGCGACCATAAATTTGGTCCCTAAAAGTATTTTAAGGACCAAATTTATTCGGGTCCCTAATAGTATTTAGGGACCAGTTCTGAAATCTCGTCGTTGTTGACTTTTAGCGAAGAAGCCAATAGAGACGGGTGGCGACCAGAGTTTTCTGGTCTCTATTGAGTTTTTGGGACTAGAAACAGACCTTTAGGGACCATTTTTCCCTTCCTTACTGGCCATTTTTCTTGTAGTGTTCTTCTTCTCTTCTTCACTCAAAACCCTCACTCTCACTCTTTTAAAATGGTAAAACTGATCTAAAAATCAGTCCAACACTAATATATAACCAAAAGAATTGGTTAGTGAAAAGACCAAAATGCCCTTAAAATTCCCGGACGGATTCCCTGCCAACTGCCCAACTTTCAAGGGGCATAACTCACTCATATGAACTAGGAATTGAGCAAACTCGGTGGCGTTGGAAATATCATTCCACAAGATTTGCAATCATAAGTGGAACTACTCCTAAATCATCCTGAGCCAGGAGTAATGACTGATCAAAGTTGGCCAAAAATTCACTGATTTCCATACTTAGCCAGATTTCCATACTTAGCCAAATTTCCAAAACTTTAAAATTCTTTCCAAAAATGAAAATTTCCAATTCTAAGCCTCTTCAATTATTTCACATTGCCGGATGTTACAAGTGGTGAGCCTCCTTGCTTTCCGGAGGACTCGGTTATTTTATGTTCTTAAGTTTTGTTTTATTAGGATGTTGTGGGGCCTGTCCCAACATCCATCTCAGTATTTTAGAGGCTTCATAGACGGTCAGTCAGTCAGTCAGTTAGTCTGAGTCTCTCTTTTGTGTATATATATAAATATTCTATTTTGAGACTCAAGTTGCCTTCTTGCCCAGATTTGTATCAGTTAAGTTGTCTTATGACTTTGCATTGCACGAAGTTATTCTGTTGAGTTAGGTTTCCGCTGAGTTAAGAAAGCCAGGCCAAGGGTTCTCTTGGGGCCAGCAATGATCTCCGAGTGCCGGTCCCGCCCAGGGTGTAGGCTCGGGGCGTGACACTTGGTAACACCATTGGATAAGCGCTTACATAAGAAGCTAGATGTTGTTTCATCAATCATGAAAGTGGCATTAGATTGTTGTGTTGAATCTCCGGCAAGAAGGACAAACATGAAAGATGTTGTAGGGATGCTACAGAAGATCATGATTCAACTTCTTGCACACTGAGCATGTTGTTGGAATTTCGTAGTTTGCTTAGTCTGGCTTTCAACTTTTGTTTACTCCCAAGCTATAACACTTCTCCAACAAAGTTCTTGTTGAATTTTGTAATGCCTTTCTATTTATATTTTGATGCACAATTAGATATACAATAACATGTCCTTTCCTTAAATTTCAAATGGTATCTTGAAAAAGTAAAAATATTGGAAAAGAATGTAAAGCAAGGAAACAAAACAATGGAAAAAATACTACGAAAATTAAAAATAAAAATTGCTAGAGTTAATAACTTTGATGGTCACTCAACTATCAATTATTTTCTCAAAAAGTCACTCAACTTTCATTTTCAACTCACAAGTCATTCAATTATGACTTATTTGCACAGAAAGTCACTCAACCTATTTATTGTTTTTTCATTAAAATTTGCTAACATGGAATTTTAATTTTTAACCAAAATTTTAAAAATCAAATATATATCCATTTAATGACCCCCCCCCCCTCATTTAACCCGACCCGCTACAAATACAGTATTGAACTTTTTATTTTACCATTAATTTCCTAAATCATTCTCCCTTGTCTCCCCCATTCTTCCCCTCTACTTCTTCTTTTCTTTTCTTTCTCTTTTTTAATTTCTCAATTTCAACTTCTTCTTCACATTTGGTTCTTAAAAAATGAAATCATTTCCGATCGTTATATAGTTTTTTCTCGGTGGTTTTTAGGGTCCTTTTATAAGTAAAGTCTTAGAAATACGATATGTATACATCCTTACCCCTTACCTTGTAATAATAGACCCTTAGTTCATACCGTACTTTAGTATTACATTTTAATACTAGATATAGGACCCCATGCTAGCACGGGGCCCAATATATATTATTTTTTTATTTTAATTTATGTCATATTATAGAATTTGAGAAGTTATTGAAATTTTTATATGATTTTAAAAATATTTTAAATTTTTAGCTATTGTGATTTGCAGTACTTTTTTTTAACATAATTTTGAAAATAATATTTATTACTCTGTTTGTTCTAATTTATATGGCACACGAAGAATTTCAAATATTAACCCTTTTTTATATGTCTCTTTAATATGTTAAGTTGTTAATTATTGTATTTTATAGTACATTTTGAACCTAATTTTTTAATAATATATGTTATTTGCCATGTCCCAATTTATGTGGCATTAATTGATAGATTTGTTGGAGTCGAGAGATTTATTTTGTTAATTATTGTAATTTATAATTTGTTTTTCGTCAATTTCGTCGACTATTTTTTTTATTAATTATTGTAATTTATTGTTTCTTTTTCGTCAATTTCAAACAATATATGTTTATCATATAATCCATTTTATGTGGTACCAATAGAATTTAGAGAGTCAATTAAATTTTGTATATAAGTTTTAAATAATTAAGCTGTTAATTATTGTAATGTATAGTATTACTTATAGTATTTTTAAATATATTTAAATATTATATGTTAGGTTTTTTATCCTAATTTATATGGCATTGATAGAATTTAAAGTGTCAAATAATTGTTAATTATTGTAATAGATAATATGGAGTATTTAAGTCATTTATAGTATAGTATAATTAATATATAATATGTAGTATTTATATGTTATATTATGGAATTTGAGAAGTTATTAAAATTTTTATATGATTTTAAAAATATTTTAAATTGTTAGCTATTGTGATTTGTAGTACTTTTTTTTTACATAATTTTGAAAATAATATTTATTACTCTGTTTGTTCTAATTTATGTGGCACATGCAGAATTTCAAATATTAACCATTTTTTATATGTCTCTTTAATATATTAAGTTGTTAATTATTGTATTTTATAGTACATTTTGAACCTAATTTTTTAATAATATATGTTATTTGCCATGTCCCAATTTATGTGGCATTAATTGATAGATTTGTTGGAGTCGAGAGATTTATTTTGTTAATTATTGTAATTTATAGTTTCTTTTTCGTCAATTTCAAACAATATATGTTGTTAATTGATAGAATACTTTTAATGTAATTTTTTTAAAAAAATATGTGTGACTGTCCATGTCCCAATTTATGTGGCACATGTAAAGTTTTGACAATTAACCAAAATTTTAATACATTTTAAAAAAAAATTTAAGTCGTTAAATTTTAAGTAATTTAAATTGTTGTATTATTTATTACAATTTATAATGCTTTTAAAGTAGTTTAAATATTGTACTATTTATTATGATTTATAACACTTTTTTTTTAATTTATGTCATATTATGGAATTTGAGAAGTTATTGAAATTTTTATATGATTTTAAAAATATTTTAAATTGTTAGCTATAGTGATTTGTAGTACTTTTTTTTTAACATAATTTTGGAAATAATATTTATTAATCTCTTTGTTCTAATTTATGTGGCAGATGCAGAATTTCAAATATTAACCCTTTTTTATATGTCTCTTTAATATATTAAGTTGTTAATTATTGCATTTTTTAGTACATTTTGAACCTAATTTTTTAATAATATATGTTATTTGCCATGTCCCAATTTATGTGGCATTAATTGATAGATTTGTTGGAGTCGAGAGATTTATTTTGTTAATTATTGTAATTTATAGTTTCTTTTTCGTCAATTTCAAACAATATATGTTGTTAATTGATAGATTGTTTGGAGTGGACTATTTTTTTATTAATTATTGTAATTTATTGTTTCTTTTTCGTCAATTTCAAACAATATATGTTTATTATATAATCCATTTTATGTGGTACCAATAGAATCTAGAGAGTCAATTAAATTTTTTATATAAGTTTTAAATAATTAAGCTATTAATTATTGTAATGTATAGTATTACTTATATTATTTTTAAATATATTTAAATATTATATCTTAGGTTTTTTATCCTAATTTATATGGCATTGATAGAATTTAAAGTGTGAAATAATTGTTAATTACTGTAATAGATAATATGGAGTATTTAAGTCATTTATAGTATAGTAATTAATATATAATATGTAGTATTTAAGTGGAAGGTGGTGGGGCCCACTTAAATAGTTTGATAAATATATTGGATATTAGTAGTGATTTATAGTATAGTAATTAATAATATATAATATGTAGTATTTAAGTGGAAGGAGGTGGAGCCTAGGGGTGTGCATTCGGTTTTTTGGTTTGGTTTTACACTATTCGGTTTGGATTTTCGGTTTTTGGTTTTGTAAAAATGTAACCCAATCCGATCCAAAATAAATTTGGTTTGGTTTGGTTTTTCTCTATTCGGTTCGGTTTTTTCCGGTTTGGTTATTCGGTTAAGTCAATAATTAATAACATATATAACCAAAGTAATAATATTTAATCCCTTAAATATACTTTCTAATATAAATCATAAGTAAAACTTAAAACACAATACTTATAAGTATACCTATTATAGATGTAATTCAAACATAATGAAAGGCAATAACCAAAAAGGGACAAAAGTGGTTAACTCCAACTTAATTCTAAGCCTAAACATTATATATATATATATATATATATATATATATATATATATAATTCGGGTTTTTTCGGTTTTTTGGTTTTTATTTTTAAAATCCAAAACCAAACCAAAAAACCAAACAAAGTAATTTATTAATCCAAAACCAATCCGAAAAACCAAAAAACCAATCCAAATAAAAATTCGTTTTGATTTGGTTTGGTTATTCGGTTTAATCCGAATAGTGCACACCCCTAGTGGAGCCCACTTATATATTTTATATAGTAAGTATTGGACATTTGTAATGATTTTATTGGAACAATGGTAGTAAATCCTAGACTCTTCTAATATATAGTAATTACGTAAGAGAAGATGTTAGTGAAAACTTACAAGATAACAAAAATACAAGATTACAATTGAAAATAAAAAATGAAGAAATAAATCTCTTCAGGATGAGGCGCGGATATCTCGCTCTCTTTAAGGAGATTCAAGCCCACTGCAACAAATGTTTTCACCGGTCCAGCAGTAGTCCTTCTTGACTTGTCTCCTCCAGGATACAACAGCCTAATCACAAAATATAACTCAACAACTCTGGACAAGAGTTGAGTCCAAAGCTCCACAAAAAGAACACCTTCCTTCAACTAATAAGAACTCTCTTTTTTGACTAACTCTTTCACTCTATATTTTTCTTGTGTGTTGTATCTCCCAAACCAAATGAAGACTATCACTATACCAATTGATAGGAAGATAATGGATAGTAAATAGTGAAGATAAACGGCCTTAGGAGTTACATAGGTTACAAGGTATAATGGAGGAATAAAAGAATGAAATAAAGGAGAGGATAACAAATGCACCAAGTGTAACGCTTTGACTATGCTAACATTCACTGCAACATTCATCAGAAAGCAGCAAAGTCCATAAT
>NW_026036933.1:0-7503 GCF_019186545.1 Solanum stenotomum
TCATTTTAGCCATGCAATGCAGTCCTTGACAAAATATCCGTCTACTATGTTGTTGATAGTCATTTAGTTATTCATAATTATCATTGTAGACATGTGACATTACTGTGCTTGTCAAAAACCTGTAGGAACATTAATCATGGCTTGCTTC
The DNA here is from genome assembly GCF_019186545.1 of Solanum stenotomum. Taxonomy (NCBI): domain Eukaryota; kingdom Viridiplantae; phylum Streptophyta; class Magnoliopsida; order Solanales; family Solanaceae; genus Solanum; species Solanum stenotomum. The sequence continues at coordinate 149 of NW_026036933.1, forward strand.
TTATCAATATTTTGCATAAGATTGATCTATGTCGGTCCTGTTAACTCTTGAAATGCTGCCAGAACAGTTTCTGGTGTTTCAGCATTTACGCAAGGCCTCAACGCTTGTTGCCTCCTTGATTCTTGATTGTTGTCAATGTTCTCAAAATTGTTTATTTCAACTCAAAATAGTTGACAATCATTGGATTTTTCTCCTTTGATAAATCATCTTGATTATCCTGCTCTTGATACTAATGGTAAAAATTTTAAGATCGACTTGAAATTGGAATTTACAACAAAATATATTTTCTTAATTATGAAAATAATATCGTACAATCTATACATGTATGGAATTGATCTTTCATCTAATCAATTAAGTGGTTTAATTCTTATCAACTTTGGAAACATAAGAGCCATACAAGTTTTAAATCTTTTACATGACAACCTCATTGGAGAAATTTCAAAAACATCCTTCAATTTGTATGAAATTGAATGCATTTATTTCTGAGTTACAATAATTTAAAATACAGCATGAGTTACGATAGCTTCAATAGTTATTTCTGAGCATAAAGATCAGTTAAGTACATTTGATGAGAGCAACTTTTTCCTTTGGGAACTATAGTTGCNTAATTTAAAATACAACATGAGTTACGATAGCTTCAATAGTTATTTCTGAGCATAAAGATCAGTTAAGTACATTTGATGAGAGCAACTTTTTCCTTTGGGAACTATAGTTGCAATTTTCATATTAGTTACAATAGTACTCAATTGGAAAATTCTTGCCACTTAAATAATGAACTAAAAGAAACTTTGATGGTTCTTCAGGTATTCCTGCTGGATCAGTTCAATCCATACACAGTAAATAAAGAGGTATTCCTGTTGGATCCAGCTCCTAGAAATCTGTAAAACTCGGGTTCAGGACGAACCTGATTAGGTACTGATGCAACACATTTTTCTGCAAAATTTATAGAATCGATGAGATAAGTTGTCGCTCTTTGGTCTATGGATGAAGTAGAAATGCCTACTTGGTCAGTAGGTAAGGAGGAAGGGTCTTTCAGGAACATCATCCCTCTCCATCCCAGTCATCTTCATAGAAGGAATTCTATGAGATAATCTAAACATATCCATTCCAGGAACTACAAATGCATCTCCTGCTCGACGGAAAAGACAAGTAAAGTCTTTTGCTTTAACCAAGTATGCAACATGCACACCAATGGAATCAACATAGTTTGCCAAGACCTCAATAAACTCATAGTTAAAATTTGTATTGGTCCCAAGATGACGACACCAATTCATATCCCAATCTTTAGAGAGGGGCCAAGTTTCTCCTTCCAATGGAAATATCTTTATTGAATCGTACTTGTTTCAATTCATTGAACATGCCAAATGTGAGAACATAGGAAGATCTTCACTGTCTTCTGAGTTTCCTAGTCTGAACCTAGATTAAGAAGCTTGAAATCCCTCAGATAGTCATTTGCTTTCATCTTCATTCATCGGCTCTGGCTCTAACCATATTATGCACAATTTAAATGCAGGAGACAAAATCTTCCTGATGACTGCATAGAATTTAGGCATGGCATCCAGGGTGTCATAGGCAACCCATACTAGCCCAGCCTTAAAGCAGGTTTCGTCCTTGTCCTTGTCAAAATTGCTAAATTTGGTATCTGCATATTCAAATGTTTTCAACTCAGTCATAGTAGAAGGCACTACATCTGAAGGAAGATGTAATCTTCCTTTTGTAGTCTCAATTCCATCTTAGTGTTCTGCAAGCTCTCTTCAAAGGACAAATGTTTCACCTCAGAGGACTCCTTAGTATGAGAGGGCTATCCAACCCCCTTAAATCGCTTAGAAGCATCTTCTTCTTCATCACTTAGATAATTGACATGATGTCTATGCCGCGTAGATCTTGGCTGGTTTTCTTTATTGAGGCACTGAAAATTCTGCCGAAGCAGATAAACACTTACTACACAATTTTCAATAGATTTTATTGATGTCTTTTTTCTATTTCCCATCATATCTTTAGCAATGATGGCCTCTTCTTTGTTGCAGTCCATCACTAGTCTAGAATGAAAAAGCAATGTATCATTCACCATAAAGATCAACGTTATACCGAAATCAAACTCCAAACCATCAGATTAAAGAACCCCACAAAACAAATAATAACTTGTTTGTTTGAGAATGCAACTGAAAGAGGAAAAATCTCAAGTGAAGAAATTTTTATATATAGAAAAATTCTCAAGATTATGGTTATACATTATGTCTTAATAAGTAGGATACAAGAGGATTAGTTGTTTCTCTCATTCTTTACAACATTTTAATTGATTTAATTTAATGAGTAGGAGTAAAAAAGGATAAATTTTAAATTTTAGTTCTTCTGATATTTTTTTAAGTATTTAATCTGGTGAGTAGGTGTTGTGAGAGTAAAATTGGAATTTAATTTAATTTAATTTGATGAGTAGGAGCGAAGGGGGTAAATTTTGAAGTTAAGTTCTTGTATTTTGTTAAGCATTTACTTTGTGAGTAAGAGCTAGGAGAGTAATTTGGAATTTTATTTAATTTAGGAAAAAGGGTCAAAAAGGCGCTTAAACTATGCGAAAGGAACAAAAATGCCCTCCATTTACAATTTGGCTCACAAATGCCCTAATCGTCAATATTTTGGCTCAAAAACGCCCTTGCAGTCAATACTTTGGTACATAAATGTCCCTATAGGTACAAAATGGGTCAAAAATGCCCTTTTCCGAAAACATATATTTTTTCTTTTTAAACACATCTTCTTCCTAATTAAAATATTATTAAAGAATACTATTCTTGTTTTCTTTCTTCTAAAATCACTTCAACAAATAAAAATGTAGGAAATATTTTTTTTTCTTCTTAATCTTATTTTATCAATTAAAGAATAACTTCATGTACCCTTTCGACATAAAATATATGTCATATATATAAGATCATAGTATATCCATCATTATTTTATATTTATATAATAAAAAAAATAATGATAATAAAAAAAGAAATATTTTCATTTTTTATTTTTTTGAATTGAAGTAAGTTAAACATTTACTAATTTTTTTTAAAAAAATATTAGAAAAAGAATGTGTTAAAGAGAAAAAAAATATTTATTTGGAATATGAGCATTTTTGACCCATTAAATAACAATAAGGGCATTTTTGGACCAAAATAATGACGACAAGGGCATTTTTGGACCAAACTACAAACGAAAGGCATTTTTGTTCCTTTCGCATAGTTTAAGGGCATTTTTGAATCAAAGTATTGACGGTAAGGGCATTTTTGAGCCAAACTATAAATGGAGAACATTTTTGTTCCTTTCACATAGTTTAAGGGATTTTTTTACTCTTTTTCATTTAGTTTAATTTGATGAGTAGGAGCTAGGACCAAGAGGGTAAATTTTGAATTTAATTTTTGTGATATTTTCTCAAGTATTTAATTTGATAAGTAGGAGCCAGGACCAAGGCAGGTAAATTTAAATTTTTATTTAATTTAATTTGATGAGTAGGAGCTAAGTGGTTAAATTTTAAATTATAATTTTAGTGATTTTTTGTGAAGTATTTAACTTGATAAGTGGGAGCCAAGACCAAGGAGGGTAATTTAGAATTTTATTTAATTTAATTTGATGAGTAGAAACAAAGAGATTTAATTTTGAATTTTAGTTCTTGTAATGTTTTCTTAAGCATTAAATTTCATGAGTAGGAGTCAAGAGAGTAAATCTAAAGTTTTATTTAATTTAATTTGATGAGTAGGATCCATAAGAGTGAATTTTAAATTTAATTTAATTTAATTTGATGGGTAGGAATCAGTTAAATTTAAAATTTTAAAGATATTTTCTTAATCATTTTATATAGAAATTACGTTCTATTTAGACAGTTTTTAGAAATTACTGTACTCCTAAATAAGAATTAACAATACAAAAGTTAATACTACAGTATACATGAAAAATGAAATGATTTATTAATTAATAAATTTTAAAATTTGTGAAATCTTCACATGCAAAATATCACAATTGAGTATTTTAATTAATTAAAAATTAAAGGTGCTTAATAAAATATTATAAAGATTAATAACACAATTTATTGATATTTCAGGAGATAAAAACAAATATATTATGTAACACATAAAGTCAAAATGATCTAAAAAATTTTTTTTGAGTATTATAAACACTTATTTTACTGTGAATTCAAAACCAAAAATATGAAGGTCTAGATTTGAAAGTAAAATCACTTATACAAAGGATCTAAACTGGAAATGTAATAAATTATTGTATATAAAAGGAAAATTAGACTTAAATTTCATGATTGAAAACAAAAGAAGGGATCCAAAATATTCTACTACTATTAACGGCAAATTACTTATTGTGCACGAGTTCACTCAACCAAACAACATGATAATTGATAACTATAATTATACTCATTGTATAAATACTCTACATCATATTTTGTTACATTCTCAATGTAGAAGTTTTGACATGGAAACAAAAAGATCAAGGTCACTAACATAGAAAGGATTCTAAAAACTTCCGTTAAAAAATTGAAGAATGTTGAGCTTCAACAACTGAGCGAGATCGTGAAGGCAAAATTGAACGAAGTTGAAGATGTGGGGAAGCAACAAATGGAGTGTGGTGTTGCGTTTCCATATCAAATCCTTGGAAATGCATTGCCTCATTCTAAGGATGAGTAAAAATCTTCATCAAGTTTCGATGTTGGACCAACTAGGTCTTATGAAATTTACCATATATATGATTCGAATTTTACATTTCAGCATGTTTATCCTAATATGAAATGAAATAAAACTTATGTCTTTTATTCGGTATGTGTTAATTTTTCATTTATTATAAATGAAAAATTAACACACACTAAATAAATGACATAAGTTTTATTCCAATTAATACTAGGATAAACATACTGAAAAGTAAAATTCAAATCATAAATATGATAAATTTAATAAAACATATTTGGTCCAACATCGAAACTTAACGAAAACTTTTACTCATTCCTAGAAGGAGTCAATGCACTTCCAAGGATCTGATATGGAAATGCAATAACACGCTCCATTTGTTGCTTCACCACCTCTTCAACTTCTTTCATGCCTCCAAGATCTCACTCAGTTGTAGAAACTCAACAATCTTCAAAAATATTTAATGTGAGTTTCTAGCATCCTTTCTATGTTAGTGACCTTAGTCTTTCTTTTCATGGAATAACTTCTACTTTATGAATGTAAGAAAATATGACGTAGAACACTAGGATGATGAGTATATTTATAGTGATCAATTATCATATTGTTTGGTAAGAATGAACTCATGTATAATAAGTAATTTTCCATAAATGGTAGTAGAATATTTTGGATTTGTTCTTAGATATCCTTTAAATAAGTGGTTTGACTTTCAAATTAGGACCTTCATATTTTGGTCAAACTTCTTGAACTTTTAGTAAAATAAGTNTATTAGTTTTCCATAAATAGTAGTAGAATATTTTGGATCTGTTCTTAGATATCCTTTAAATAAGTGGTTTGACTTTCAAATTAGGACCTTCATATTTTGGTCAAACTTCTTGAACTTTTAGTAAAATAAGTATTTATAAGAGTCAAAAATATTTTTTAAATCATTTTGACTTTATGTTGCTACATACTACATTTGTTTTTCATTCACGAAATATCAAAATATTGTGATAATAATCCCTATAATATTTTAATAAGCACCTTCAATTTTTAATTAATTGAAATAGTCATTCGTGATATTTTGAATCTGAAGATTTCACAAATTTAAAATTTATTAATTATTAAATCATTTAATTATTCATGTATTATATTAAATTTGTATTGATAATCCATATTTAAGAATAATGTCATTTTTTAAAGGGAAAATACATATATTGGACCTTAAACTTGGCTTCAAATTTTAACTTTGACCTCTAACTTTCATAGTGCACAAACAGACACTCTAACTATCCAACCTTTTAATAAATAAACACGCGTGTCTTACCTGGCAAAACGCGTGATGTGCACGTATTTTGCGCGAGTAGGAGTAATTTTTGAGGCCTACAACAGTAAAAAAAATGCTGAAATGACAACTCTACCCTTAATTAATTTTATTTATTTTTAGTTCTAAAATGGACGTGTAAAGTATTTAATTAGTTGGCAGCCATTGAGTGGCTCACTAATACACGTGGCAGCGTTTGGATTTCACGCTCTTGGCTCCAAAAATCGCGTGTTTATTTATTAAAAGGTTGGATAGTTAAAGTGCTTGTTTGTGCACTATGAAAGTGGGAGGTCAAAGTTAAAATTTGAAGCCAAGTTTAAGGTCCAATATATGTATTATGCCTTTTTAAAAACAGCCTAGATGTAACTTACTTTCAATATGAAATGATTAAGAAAATACCATAAGAATTAAAATTTGAAATTTACTTGGTTCCTACACAATACAGTAAGTTAAATTAAATTTAAATACACCCTCTACGCTCCTACTCATCAAAGTAAATTAAATAAAATTCTAATTTTACTCTCTTAGCTCTTATTCATCAAATAAATGGTTAAAATGTAGCACAAGGACTAAAATTTAAATTTTTGTTATAGAACTAAAGCAAAATAAGACAAGAAATATAGAGATGAAAACAATAGAAATAGGGAGACAAGAGAAGAAAGGTTTTCTTATTCTTCCAAGTATTCTTGTTATAAAACTAAAGCAAAATAAGACAAGAAATATAAAGATGAAAGCAATAGAAATAGGGAGACAAGAGAAGAAAGCTTTTCTTATTCTTCTAAGTATTCAATTGGAAATTAAATCTTCAAGTGTATCCCATATGAACTCTAATTCCTCTATTTATAATATTACTTAGAGGCATCCGAAAGGTTAGTTATAAACATGACATTAACCATGAAAGTTATGGAGGCAGTGACTATGTAAGTTATGGAGGAATATCAAGGGGGAAGGTTATGGAGTTACTATACATTATAATGTAATTACACCTTGAAGTATGGACATCCACATAAATATATTACATCACTCTCCGTTGAATGTCTAATAATATGCCTCATTAAAACCTTATCAGGAAAAATCATGTGGGAAAAATTCTAGTTAAGGAAAAAGAGTTCGTATATCTCATAATACGTGTTGGTTGTTGCCTCATTAAAAACTTTGCCTGGAAAAATCATTGGTGCAAAACCTAAGCCAAGGAAAAAAGAGCGTATCATGTATTTACTCCCTCTGATGAAAACATTACTTGATATCTCGGAGACAATGCATTACAATCTTATATCTCAACTTCTCAAATATTAATGCTGACAATCCTTAGTGAATAATTATATAGGATTATAGCTTGAACGGGTCTTTTGAATGTCTATCGCACCATTTGTTGAAGATCATGTGTGAAA
>NW_026036934.1:0-1017 GCF_019186545.1 Solanum stenotomum
CTATATGTAGACATAGACGGTGAAAGGTAATTCTCATGCATGATCTAATAAGCGATCTCATGAATTATGTTCGATTAAGTTTCAAGACGTTCTTCCATGAATATGAACTTAAGTCAAAACATAATATGAACTCCATGGGAATTAATTCTTAGGACTGAGGGGATATTGACTATGAGATGGAGATCTTTAACATATCCGGGATGATATAGGGTGAGAATTTAGGTACCTCTCTAGTAACACTATTGAACTGATATATTCACCTTTCGAAGTATGCCACTGCTGATTGTGTATTAAAGGTTTAAATGATGTGACTTTTTAAGTCTTGTGTTATATTATGAAAAAGTTTTAAATTTTCCGCTATTTTTTTATGATAAATGCTATGATGAATGCTAAGAGCTTGTATAAGACCTCTAAGAGGTCGAATACACCGGTAACGACCACGGGGTGCTCTCGGGTCGTTACACAATCCCTCAGTCTTCAGTCTATTCATAGACCGGGGAAGAGGACCCTGTGCAGGTGGTGCTGGAACCACAGCCTGATCTAGGACAGGAGGAACAGTAGTGGCCTGGGGAGTCCTTATCCTAGACGGATAATTAAACCTCTTAGAATGCATCTCAACTCTCTGGGCTTACAATAAATCATAATCAAAAGTAGTTACCCGAGGGTCCTAGTGCTCACCCTCACTCTCAGAAGTGGTGAGGTGAGTGGCATATATCCCGTCAATGTCAAAGCTGACCTCCGGTGATGCAGGAGCAGGTGTCTTTCCTTTCCCTTTACTTTTCCCACCGGTGGTAGGATGTTTTGTCTCCCTTTCCTGAGATGTTTTTGCATCCTCATTTAAAGAGATTCCTTTTGCCCTCTTGCAGGGCGGCATGTCTCTACTTGCCACTTTTGGTCTAGCCATATCTTCAAAACACACAAAAAAAAGTTAGAATCATTCTAAACAAGTGCAGACATCATATTGAAGAAAGAATCGTCGAATTACTTTTGCGAGCTAGATCGGGCTAGCCGAAAGGA
>NW_026036935.1:0-389 GCF_019186545.1 Solanum stenotomum
TCATAAATTTGTACTATAGTTGAAACTTAGGAAAATCAAGAAATGACACGTGACAAGAAAAATAGATCAAAGATGACTCAGAAAGTAGGGACGATCTAGTACATATATACGTGGATTTATGAAGATCTAATAATTTTTATACAAACCTTGCAGATATATTATGAAATTTACTGATAAGTATTTACGAGTATTCTATAGTGAACCCAGTAATTATTGTATATCAACTTTGCGATTGTTGTAAAAATTCATATATAAATCACAAATTTTTGAATCTTTCTAGAAAAGAAAGTAACAATCTAGAAGCTGAATAGATTGCTTTGTGAACAAGAGTGGATATAAGGGATTGTCAGGATATTCACCTGAACCCGCTCCGCATAACATGGAATATA
>NW_026036936.1:0-249 GCF_019186545.1 Solanum stenotomum
CACGGAGGAATGAGTTACGATCTAAACAACTAAATGACCCATCTCGGATTAGAAATCCTCGATCCACCACTCCGACTACTCCAGTTCCAGAGTAGGAAATAATACTAGCACCTCCAGTACAAGACCCCCCCACCTAAATCAACGAATAGACTAAAGTCTGAGGGGCTGAGAACGATCATTGAGCAAAAATGGTTGTCCATAAATGGGGTGATTGATAGGTATCCTGAGATAATGGAGTGTCTGAAATTT
>NW_026036937.1:0-1189 GCF_019186545.1 Solanum stenotomum
CACCCTCTTTTACCTCGTTACTTAGATCTCTGCCCTCTCTCTCTTTCTCTCGGCCATCTCTCTTTTTTTCTATCTCTTGGCCTTTTTCTTTTCCCTCAAGCTCACTTTTTACCTCTCCCTTTTGTTTTCCCATTGTTTCCCTCAATCGTTTTTGATCTTCAAACACTTGAGAAGGATATAATGGTGCAAGAGTATACTTCTTACCATTATGCAGAAGACTATACCTATTCTTTCTCCCATGATGAGTAGTATCCCTTTCATACTGCCAAGGTAGGTCGGCCAAGTAACACATGACATGCTTGCATTGGAACTACATCACAAAGAATCTCATCTTCATACCTACCAACATTGAATGAAATCATGCATTGTTTGTTTACTTTTACTTCTCCACAATCATTCAACCATTGGAGCCTATATGGGGTAGAGCGCTTCATGCATGCAATTCCTAGTTTATCCACCAAGTATGGACTCACCACATTTGCACAACTTCTCCCATCAATAATCATAGAATAAGTCTTCCCTTTTATCCCACACCTAGTATGAAACAAATTCTCTCTCTGCCCTTCATCAACACTACCCAAATTGATAGTCATAATTCTCCTAACCACCCCAATTATACCATCATTAGGCAATTCCAAATCATCTTCCTCACTTACACCTTCTCCCTCTTCTTCTTCCCCCTCACTTTTTTCACTCTCATACCATTCTCTCTAAGTAGGATGCTTCTTCTACTTGGACATTCATGCATCATATGCCCCCTTCCATGACATTTGTGACATTGAATAGAACTTGAAGGTTTAGAAGATTTAGGATTAAAGGTTTTACCTCCCTCCTCAACTTAACCTTTACCTCTATCATCTTGAGGTTTGGAAGGAGCTTTCCCCTCTTGAGTTGACCATGGCTTCTTAGAGATAGTGTTTGGTCGACTTCTCCATGAGTTATTTTGCTGTTTTTTCTCAATTTGTTTTTCAACTTTTACAGACAAATCAACTAACTCATCTAAAGTTACATATTGTTGTATCTCTACTACATTAGCTATTTCTGTATTTAAACCATTTAAAAATCTAGCTATTGTAGCCTCTTCTTCCTCCATGCAGTTAGCTTGGATCATAGCCATATCCATGCTTTTGAAGTACTCATCCACCGACATGGAGCCTTGCTTGCGTTGAAGGCGAGATTGTAGATCTCT
>NW_026036938.1:0-435 GCF_019186545.1 Solanum stenotomum
GTTTGTTAGTATATTATTGTTTTTGTTTATTGGTTGTGTTATTCAATTGTTAATTTGATTTGATTATTGTTAGTTAGGTATAGATAATTGAAGATTTTGTATTTTAAGGTTTTTTAAAAAAGAAATTAGACATTTTTAAATTGGGCATTGTTAGTTAGTGAAGAATTAGCATTTTTACATTTTAGAACTAGTTTAAACTTGAGAATATGTAATTTGAGGTTAAATTGAGATTTTTTTGGATTTGATTTTAGGACTAGTTAGTAAAGTGTTAATTTGAAGTTAGAAATTAGTAATTGAAGTGTTATGAGTAGAAGATGAATGTTTGAATGTCATGAACTTAATTAGAATTTGAAGTTGAACTTAGAATTGAACGTGAACTTAGAACTTGAACATGAATTTAGAACTCGAACTTGAACTTAGAACTTGAACTTGAAC
>NW_026036939.1:0-526 GCF_019186545.1 Solanum stenotomum
GGACCGGAGCTACTCTTTATCCTTCTCTTTATTCACGTGGCTAGTACGGTGCTTATCCGAGTTTGTTGGTGAGTCCTCAATGATTCGAGGGCTATGTTATGTTTCCTACTCCTATGTTTTGAGACTTTAGCTTGCAATTGTATTTTGACTATGAGGGGAGCCGGTAGTATGTCATGGCCCCCATCCTATATATGTATGTAGAGGTGTGCGTTGGACAAGTATTTTGTAAATGAGCTTGACTCTTGTTCTATGATGTCTTTTTGAAATGGTTTGCCCTTAGTCCCTATTTCCCGTTAATTAATGTTGATTGTACTTCCGCGACCGATGAAGTGTGATGACAAGTTTGAGAGGCTTGTTTGGGGTTCCTTCGGGTTTCTCATTCGCCATGTCACGTCTAGGCCCTAGGCTTGGGTCGTGACAAGCTTGGTATCAGAGCACTAGGTTGTTAAATCCTTGGAGTCCAACACACCGCGTTGAGTAGATTCCTAATCATGGTTATGAAGCGCGCCACGACTATGAATGGGAG
>NW_026036940.1:0-34799 GCF_019186545.1 Solanum stenotomum
TCTCTTTACCAAGGCTGCAAGGAAAGTGAATGCCTCGAGTGAGTTTTCTGCCAACATTGCTAGGATGAGATGAGTGGTTCCACGCCAATCATATGAACAACTCGTGCAACTTCTAAGTGATTTAAGCTTTTTCAGAAACCTGAAATGAAAAAAAAAATATTGGAGTCATCGGTGCCAATTGCACGAAGTTTTTAATTTTTTCTTGGTTGATCTACTTCTGATAACATATGTAGTAAATGCATGACCCTTTAATATGGCATGACAAACATGATCAGCAACACAATAATCTTGTTTGACATACCGGTGCCAGTAGCACGAAGCTTTGAATTACGGCCAAATTGGATCTTGAACATCAATCTCCTGTGTTTAAGAAACCTGTCAATGCATAAATAAAGATGTAACCACAGCCATTACCTGTAAGAAAGAGAAACAAGAAAAATCTAAAAGACAAAATCTGTGAGGAAAACGGCAAAATTTGAAGACCAAGTTCAAAAATCATATATGTCAATTCAGGAAGAGTTTGACATTGATTTTTGGACATTTCACAGTACTACGAGTCTAGTTTCTTGAGAATCAACCCGCTTGTCATTTGAAAGCTCCTACACCAAGAAAATGATGGTTTTGCGGGATTGCACATAGCTGTGAGAAGAACTGATTTGGGGTCCAACTTTAAAATTTGATTCCCAACAATCCGGAAGGTGTTTAACGTTGATTTTTGGGTATATCGTAGTACCAAAAGTCTAATTTCTCCAGAATTAAGCCGTTTGTCATTTGAATGCTGCTACACAGAGAAAAGGACGTTTTGGCGAGATTGCGCATAATTATGAGGAGAACTTCCAGATTTGATGACCAACTTCAAAAATCAATTCCCGTCATTAGAAAAGGTTTTTGACGTTGATTTTTGGATATGTCGTAGTACTATAAGTCTAGTTTCTCCAAATTCAAGTCGCTCATCGTTTGAATTCTTTTATACCAAAAAAAAAGCATTTTGGTGGGACTGCACAAAATTGAGAAAAGAACAAACCAAATTTGGAGTTCCACATTGATTTGGTTAGGTGAATTACTTTTTTTTCAATGATTCTTTGATCAATCCTTTGTACATGAGAGATTCTTATATAGAAGTTCCTTTGAACAACTCTCATTCTTTGTACAAGGAAAGTTGTGGTAAGATTGGAAGAAGGAAATCATATCAATTCTTACCCATCTAAATGGAAGTTGCCAGCAGTCAAAAGGAAAGCAATAAGTCTTGAGATGTCAAGAATGATTCTTACAAAATCAACCAAAGGAAAGCTGATATTCCTTTTATTTGATACAAAATCCAATCAAACTTCTTGTTCTTTCTCACACCTTGCAAGGAAGATCATACAATGTTACTACTCACTAGACCCATCTATTTGAAATCAATATAAAGGGTCCACGTGATTATCAAGCAAGAATGTTTAAAAAATATTTGAGATCACTACAAACAAATCATTTGTAGTGATCTAGTTAGAATGCGACGACAAGAAACAAATACTCTTGAAGTCTCAACAATGCATTCATAAAGACTTCACCTTTCGTCGTCAAAATTTGGCAAGCCTACACGTAGAAAAGTCTCAAATAAATGAATACATATTCATGAAGATTAAATACATCTCAAGGAGGTCTACATCATCCTACATTCGAGAAATACGCTACTGAAGGCCCTCAAATCACGAAGAAGCTTATGAGAAAAGAAAACTCTAATTGGAGAAAGCTACAACATCAACTACATAGCTCTTCGAAGGAGTGATCAACGGAGTTCTTCCCGGAGGTCGACTTGAAATGACGAAGCACTTTCCGACGTTCCCAGAGATCAACAACATCTCAAGGAGGTCTACATCATCCAACAATTCGAGAAGTACGCCACTGAAAGCCGTCGAATCTTGGAGAAGCGTAGGAGAGAAGAATCAAGAGAATAACAAAATTGTACTCACAACGATTCATCAATAAAAATTACATTTTTCTTTTATTTATTTTGCTTGCAGTCGATTTTCAACGCTTACGAAAATTTGTTGCGAACAATTGCTGAAAGAAAAATTCAATAATAAAACTATTATAGCAGAATGAATTAGAGCTATGTTTTGTTTTGAGTATCTTTTTGGATAGTTATAGCTGCCCATAGTCCTTTCAGGCAATGACCGTTTAGTCGATGATCAATTGGATGGTCAGTGCAAGACCTTTTCTTATTATACGATATCTTCGTCATGGATGATAGAATACTTAGATTCCTGAAAGTGAAGGCAAGAGCAAAACCTATGATGTGGTGGAAAAAAGTAGTTTTTAAGTCAAAAATAAAAAAATTAAACTTAAAAAATAAAACTTATTTTAAAGTATTTTTAACTTATTTTTAAGTTATTTTAACTTTGCCAAACACTCTCCAAAATAAAAAATGACTTAAAGTAAGTTTGACCAACTTTTAAGCCAATCCAAACAAGATCTATGTATCGATACGGAGAAAATTATTTTCTAGAAGATAAATGAGTTTTTTTATGTATTTGATAAGTAAGTAAATAAAATACTATTCTAAAAGTGTTTATATATAATTTAGATAAAAACTACGGGTGAGTGGAAGAGCAAGGATGAGGGCTATGGGAAGGGAGGAGTGAAGATGAGGCGAGTTAAAAGGCGAGGAACACACAATGAATATAGAGTAAAATTAGCGGAACTAATTTTTTCTACTTTCATCAGAAAAATCATTTTTTTAATTTTTAAAAAAGATAGATGGCCACCAATTTCTGCATCTTCTTCTTCCTTGTTCCTCATCTTCTTCGGTTGCTACTTCGTCTCTCTTCTTCTTCTTTAAAATTTGACGTACCGTAAACATAAAACATTTTGAGTGAATTATGTATCAAAGACTTGAAATATTTGGAGAATTTCATATCTAAAATTTGAGAGTACTTAGAGGTGATTTTGAGTTGATCGAGATTGACTACTCAGCATATACTTCATGTATAGTTAGTGTATACTTCATATATAGTTTTATATTTAATTTTTTGAGTATATCATAATATATAGTCAGTGTATAATTCATGATTATAGATGTAAGCTATATGTTGTATAATCAGTGTGTATTTTCTATATTTTTTTTAGAAACTATATTGTATAGTCAGTATACTTCTTGTATGACTTTTGGCTATTTTTATATAAATAAAGCATGACTATATTTATTGTAATTGATTACTTTATTGTATATATTTGAAGCTAGTCCGTAATAAAATCCCGAACATATCATTTTGGGCTCTACCGTCCGAGATGAGTAAAGCAGACTCGAGAAAATATTTTTGACGTTAAAAATTCTTTCATTTCGTTGGTATTGACTAATTCGAGTTACTTGACAATAATTTTGATTATACTTATCACATGTCTGATCAAATAATCTTCACCATCATATCAAGTTAGTGTCTCCCTTAATAAATCATTCAATTCTTCCTTTTCGTATGGACATTTAGAAAAAATATGTGTGTATACTCCCTTTAATTCTCTTAGGTTCATTTTCTAGATGTGCTAATGAATGTGTATGAGTTATGACCTAATTTGTGTTGCAATCGAATTTTTCATTACATTTTTATTTTTTGCAATATCATTTGACAATTAGGCATAGGGGTGGACGTAGATGGTAGAATATGAATTTCGCCAAACCAGTTTTTGTTCGTGTTAAAAAATAAAATGAACTACTATCTAATCTATTACATTTTGTTTCATTAATTAATAATTTAATGTCATATTTCAAGTCAAATAGACCTATATATATTGTTTTTTTGCTATAGATACACTGAAATAGAGAGCGGGGGAGAGAGAAGGAGAGATGCGAGTGAGATATAGTCTATGTATCCCTGATACATGCGAATACCAGATACATTCTGAAATACAACGAGAGAGGGAGAGAGGCAAGTGAGAGAGAAGAGTGTTGTGCCGTAATTTTACTAACTTTGGAAAAATCACTTTTTGAAATGTTCTAAGTATAAAACAATTTGAGAAAAATACTTAGAAAAAAGTCGCTACTTAATTTTTTAATGAAATTAAGAAAACTTATTTTAAAAAGACTCTAACAAATAAACCTTTAAAAATTTAGAGAAAATGGGTAAGAAGTTCTTATTTCTACTCTAAGAAGGTATTAGCACTTAAAATAGTCGCTAACATGTGGTTGACCTGCGACTTGACTAAAATATATTTTTGACTAGTTTTTAGAAAAATAATGACTTAACATAAAAAATAATAGCTTACAATATTTGATTAACTTTGAGAAAATAATTAAATAAATGACACATTTTATTTTATTTTATTTTTTAGAGAAAAGGACCTAAACTGAAACATTTGAATTAAAATGCAAGTGATTAAGATTTTAACAAAATTAAATTTAATAGAATTTATTTGAATCTCTTTTTAAAGATAATAACTTAAGCCAAATGAATTAATTAAAGAAAGTATATTTTAAATTAAATAAAAACAGGGAAAGTTTTGACTAAAATATTTAAGTGTGTAAAAAATACAAGAGTTGATAAAATGAAATTTGTTAAAATAAACTAAAAGATAGCTCATCTATTGGGGAATTTTATTAAGTTAATTAATAATTCTAAAGTTAGAGTTAATCAACCAATAATAAATAATAACAATTAAATAATTAAAGAGTAAGGGAGAAATTGAATTTGGGCCTTCTTTTGAGCCAATTTCACTGGAATTTTTTGGTTTTAATCCAACTCCCGTTTTTGTATACATCTGATGTATATCAGTGTATATCAGATGTATATGTACTCATTTTTTTTTTGTATATCAGACGGTATACCAAATGTGTACAACCTAATTCAGCTTCCAAACACCTGTTTCAATTTTTGGCCCTGCATTTGTTGCGTTTTGACATGTATACCATGTATACAGTATCTGTATACCAGTGTATATCAGCCTTCTCCCTGCGTTTTTTGCTTCTTAAGACATGTATTTTCTTCCAATACGAACGCAATCAAGGTTGACCCGAGAGAAAGATCGTGATATTGGGTTCTGACCCAACTGGATAATGCAATAGAGTCTCAAATAGACTCAGATGAGGGAAGTTCATGCAAATTAAAAGATAAAGATTAGCTAGAGATAACCTCAAGATACAACCATATTTTTAGTTAGAATTAACCGTGATAAGAATCATTCTTACCCCTTGTAGATTATCATAAATAACAAATAGAATGAACTCCCTTTGGAATAATATTAATTCATATGGGCGTAATGTTAAATCATCTAATGGGTTCAATAGACATAACTAAAACGATCTAGACATTCAACTCAACTGTAGGCAATCAAAATGATATTACATATGTGTATGAGCTAAATATTATGCAGAGTACAAACCATTCTTAACCAATATGTTGTTACATATAATTTATGGCAAGGTTTTAGACTCTAATGCTACATGTATCAAGTATTATAACCAGTGAAGGCACATATTAAACATATAAAGAAGAATAAAGGCTGGCAGCCCTCTCCTAGGTAACATGGAAAATATTTGGTCCTCTTATATGCCCAAGAAAGCCATTGGAATACACAATACAAAATTTATAGGCAACAATTAATATATTACAAGAAAACAATGTATTATAGACCCTAAACTATCCAGGAAGAAAAGAAATTGAAATTGTGGTCGTGTTCACGCTATCAAGATGTATTGCAATGTATTATTCGAACTTAAAAATCATAGCTTCCAGCCCGATGATCCCAAGATAATAACGCAAGCATTATGAAAAAAATATATAATTTACCCCATTTAAGCAAGAGGACAATGTCAAAAACAAAATAAGAAGGGATGAACACCTTATGCAAGTTTAGTCCTTTGCAGGACTCATGCTAAATCAACAGAAGATTTTAATTGGTATTCAATTATTCATTCAGCAAATTAAGGACTTAAACTGGATATATGATGAGTAGAGAAATTTAATGGAAGGCTACAAACTCAAAAGGGAAATATTGTAGATCAAAGTCGGGAGCAGAGATCAAATACATTAATTACATGAGATTAGGCTAATATTCAATACTTACTTTTCAAGAATAGTAGGACAAACATAGGGCCAAAAATAAGAGCTTCTTGAGTTAGTCAATACTTAAGCTAACAGAGATAAGTTAAATGGACAAGCATTGACTACATAATTTCAAATCACCTAGCAAATTAACTAAAAAAAATACAAACTGATTCAATTTTAAATGAACTAAAAAACTGAACAAACTATAATATTAAATGAGCATAATATCGTAAATGAATCAAAACATCATATACACGAAGAACCAAACAATAGAATATTACCTCTTCCGGAGCAGCGATCGGAGACAACAAGCTTAAGAGGGCAGCGATTCTTCCACCACAAAAGCCAAATACGAATAGCAAACCAAAAAAATCTGAGCGGCGACCTTCTCGGAACTTAGAACAAGAGAGCTCAAAATCCTAATCTTTTTTTTTTCCTGTCTCCCTCAATCACTAAAGGTATAGAACTGTTTATAGGGAAAACAAAATGGGCGACTTAGGGGGAAATTCGGTGGATTGGATAAATTTTAAATTTTGAAATTCGAAATCTTGAAAGACGGAAACAACTGGAATAGTACCAATTCTCAACGGATTGAGAATTGTATCCGTTATCTTGATGCCAGGATGAGTGAAGCGTCGAAATTGCTCCATCTGGCACTGCTCTTTGAACAAATCATACTGTTGAAGCAGAAAATGAAGACGAAGCGTATGGGCGAGCACTGTTGGCGCTGCTTGGAGATGCGGTTGATGTGACGGGTCTGCATTTTACGCTAATTTCTCGCCGAATTTGGGTTTCAGCGTGGAAGAAGAAACAAAGTGGGGTCGGTCGTGTGGGTCATCTGTTGTATCATTGGGGATTGTTGTGGAGAATTGGGTTTCTGGATTTGTATGTTGTTGCTGATGTATGGGTCTGATTTGGGCTTGGGAATTTGAGAAATGAGAATGGAATGGGCCTCTGAGAATTGTAAGAAGGAGGCCCACAAAATTGGTTTAAAGCTTGGCTGAAATAGAGGGGTTTAGGAAAAGCTGAAATGGCTAAATTTGAAATTGAGGAAAGAGCCAAAAGATTTCGATCATAGCCATTCAAAATTAAGGATCTAATCAACATTGAATTGATTTAGTTAATTTGACTAGAAAATATATAAAACAAATTAATATTAATCAATTAATGAGCTTCTTAATATTAACGAAATAAAATAATTAACTTATATACAACTAATTAATTTTAACAACATAAACTATTATATAACTAAACTAATTAGCCAAATATTTAATTAAAACAAAATCTTTCGAGATGATTTTCAAATAATCATAAAATATAATAATTATATACATAATTACGTAAAACATATATATCATCTAAAAATTATAAAAAATGACAAAACTAGTTAAAATAACTTGCAAACTATGTTATATATATATATTCTTTTTGAAATCTTATAAAACTAATTATTTTAAATCGTTTAAAATTGGAGAAGCTCCAAATGATTAATTTATATTATGGAGGTCCAAAATTGGGTGTCAACAAAGAGTAGTGAACGATATAGGAAAGAGGTGAGCGGGAGGGTCAGATACATGCGAATTCACTTGGATACAATGTATCTAAAACAAATTACTACTAATTTTGACCTCATGTATACGTGATACATCTGTCTGAAAGAGGAAGATATATACACATATCCAAGGATCAAAACAACGTAATATTACAAACTAGCATAAATCTCAGTAATTAACTCCTAAAGTAATAAAACTTGTGTTATTTGCCCTAAAAAAATCTGTTCCGTTTTAAATATGTACTAATGTTAAATTTCAAATCAATAAATGGTTATTGCCCAATTCTGCCAAGCTTACTTATTTAGGCTTTTAGATGGACTGATTCAAAATGGATTAAGCTATAAGTTATATCTCAATTCGTTTAACTTTTTCGGGAAAATTGTATGAAATAATAAATTATTAATTTAAATTAAATGTTATAGCCATAGTTTATTTTATTTGTAATTCGCAGCAAACATCCCATTTTTTTGCCATCTGATTCGGTATATAATAGCCATTTTCAGTATACAATTAGTCATTTTATATATTTCGGTATAAAATGCGTTTGTGTTTGTATAAAGCGAGAGAAAAATGTATATACAAATACAAATACATATATTTTCGTCCTATACACTTATAATTATACAAATACAAATCTTATTATACAAATTACAATGTATAAATGAATTTATACAAAACTGAACAATTTGTATAAAATTGGTTGTTTGTAGCGAATTATACAAATCAAAAGCTCCATAGCAAATATAAAATTTGTTATGGAGCACAATTATGCAAACTATAACTATAACATACAAATATGAAATTTATGTCTGCTATATGTGAAAGTTGCTCAAGTACTTTTTCCAAATTTTAGCTTCTTAGTTTGAAATCATTATAATTAGTTGATATCTCAAAATGTCACTCAATTTTGAGAATTGTCTAGTTAAGTCATTAAACTTTATTTTGTATCAATAAAATCACTCAACTTAAGCCTTTATATCAATAAAATCACTAGACTAAATTTGTCAATAAAAAACAAATTTGACATGGCAAAATAATATAAAAATATGAACCCGCAAATAAATAAAATTAAAAATTTATTAAGAAGTTTTTATGGACAAACTTAATTAGTGAAATAGCTATTATAATATTATTATGTATTTAAATTTTGCAATATATCATGATAGGTGTATGAAAAAAATGAAGTACTGCACACATTTTAATTTTGTTTTTTTGATATCAATAAAATATACTTGTAAATTAGATAAACAATTAATTAGTGTCGTTGTTTTACTGGAGTAACACGTTCAAATTGATCAACATTGAAAAAGAAATTATATCATTAAAAACATATCTTTTTTTATTTATAATAATTTAATCAAACTTGGCAGTAGCATTATGCACTTTTATGTAACACCTACTTAGTTAAAAGAAATTATATCCGTTAAAAAGTTTTAATGGATTTTAAAATTTTATTTATTTGTGAAATTCATATTTACATGCTATAAAAAGTAAATTATTTTGTTATTTCAAATTTCTTTTATGATGATAAATTTGTTGAGTGATTTTATTGATAGAAATGACTAAGTTGAGTGATTTTATTGATACAAAATAAAGTTCAATGACTTTACTAGATAATTTTTCAAAGTTTGGTGATCTTTTGAGATATTAACTCTCATTATAATTTGTTTAATTAACAAAGAAAACAAATACAACCAATTTTCTTTATTATAACTATATGGAATATCAAGTAAAAATATTTCACCCAAATTAACCCATGTTTAGATTAACTAAATTGAATGGTTAAAATAACCTAAATTAATAAATGGAAAAAGTCATTAACACAATAGATTTAAATGGATTTGATGGATCATATTNCACAAGTTCCAATTTTATCAAAAACTTTCTTTTTAAAAAAGAATCCATATCTATTAAGGATACACGTTGCTTGTAATTTTCAAACTTCGTCAATATTAAATCTATGCACAGAGATAGTTACTGGTTCAGCCACTGAAATGGAATGAGATAAGTATCTATAGGGATCTTTCCTCTCCACTTACGCTTCTTGGTTGAATCGACTGTCACTTCTTTCTCTCAAAAGCTAGCACATAAATCTTTCTTATTAACCACATTGTATCATAATCAATTCTCTTGATCCTTCTACACCTTCTCTCCCTTGTTTAATCAAGAGAGAACGATGAAATGAGAAATTTTGTAGCTAAAAATGTAAAATTAAGAGTGAAAATCATGAATATTGATTTTTAAAAAAAAAAGAAAAAAAAGAGAGAGGATAGAGTGAGTCACCAACCACGTATTAGAACCAAGATATTAAAACTTATAAACACCAGAGGTTTGTGCACATTTTCACATGAGGAGAAAATGGTTACAAAATTTCTGCTACATTTCCCACTCCTCATGTTTCTACTGCTCCTACTTTCTTGTCTATACATTCACAAGCTTAGCTTTTTTTAAAAAAAAATGGCTTTATGATTCAAAAAAGGTGTGCACATAAGTTACTTGAATAAAAAATTACACTTCAAAATTGAAATAAATTCTAAAGCACCAAAACAAAAGCCTATGCTATGTGGGAGAAGTCTAATTTCATCTCTTACTTTCACTATTTCCCAGATTTATAGGCCATTTCATGTATCAAATTCAGCACCTGTTTTCATCATATTTACGAATTCAACATGTATTCAAAGTCTCATATTTGAAGTAGTCTTAGCACCATAAGACGTACCCATTTCATGACATAAACCTTTATCGTAGTTATTCCAACATTTATATTTTTTTTTAAACTAATAGAAAGCATGTTAAAGCAAAAGAAACTTGTTGGGTTTGGTGAGAATCCATCTTGAATTTTACCTTTCAATTGAAAAGAAAAAACAACAAAACAATTATCTCTAGGAAGATCAACATGGCAATCTAAGATATTATGCCTTGGATCTGGGGATTAATTGTGTTGCCAATATTTGCATTGCCTCAACCTGACAAAAATGTTGCTTACAGATCTTGAGAAATAGGAGATTTGACCAAGTGAATTAAGATAAGTAAAATTTTAGATACTCATTTCTATCAATAGGCAATATATATGAATTTTTTGACATTAAGAGTCATTGCGTTGTGAGTTAGTGTCCACCTATAATCTAAAACTGACGTGAACTAAATGGAAAAACTACCACTTGTTAAATATATATCTCCAAAAAAGAAG
Source organism: Solanum stenotomum (assembly GCF_019186545.1). Taxonomy (NCBI): domain Eukaryota; kingdom Viridiplantae; phylum Streptophyta; class Magnoliopsida; order Solanales; family Solanaceae; genus Solanum; species Solanum stenotomum. The sequence continues at coordinate 10,767 of NW_026036940.1, forward strand.
AATCAACTATGATATTTAGATTTCAAAACTGATTTTTTCACCAACTTTATACAATAGCTACATTAGTAATGTAAAATATCTAAATAGAAGGTGACATGAAAAAGTTATCGATGATTTATAAAAGACAAAGGCCAATGAATTTACTTCTCTGTTTGATAAAAAGGTAAAGGAGGACAGAAAGTTTAGTTAGTATTTATTGATGGAAGTACTTCAAAAGTAACAATTGAGACAACCTCATTACTACTGAAAAACCTACTACAAGGTAAATTATTGTGTAAGACACTCTAGCACTAATGAAATATACTATTGTTAACATTGAACACATATATAGAAAAGAAAATACATAAGCCAAATATTTAGCCAATTATACATTTGAGGTGACAGGGAGACAACAATTTAATCCATTTAGAAAGCTACCATCGCAGGGGAGGAATTTTTCTTAATTTGGATAAACATTCTGTTCCAAATTTGAGAATCAGGAACAAGGCAATCAACATATAAACCATGAGCACATATAAATACATAACAAGAAAGGCATAGAAGAGGTCACAACCAAAGAATAGAAAATCACAGCAGAGCTCCTACTCTACTATCACTGTTTGCAGATGTCTAAAACAATGCAAAATCAACATCACTTTATGGTAACTTAACAGAACAAAAAGAAGAGGGACAACATTTAAACAAAGGAATCAGTAAAGAAGGAAAGTCTAAAATCAGAGTTATTGTGACGAGTTCCAAAAAAAAAAAGAGAAATTTCCACACATGACACCACACAACACACGGAATCACCTGAAAAATCGATATTTCGAAAGAATCTAAATAATGCAGATTAAAGAAGTATAAATAAAGAAAAGAAGGAACACTTACAATCATAGCTAAGCACGCAGGACCTCAGAGAAGATGGCGAACACCAACTTGGCCAGTGACTGTTGGAAGAGAACATCACTTTCCTAAACCCAAAGTTGTCGTCTCCTTTCAAAGATATACACACTTTTATGATTTTTTCATATGTCACATGCACTCCAAATTCATTATGAATGTTGCTATCTACCATTTACGATGTGATGATAATTGAATTCAATATGAAATAAGCATAAATTTCGTCACTGTCTTCCTTAGCAATTACACAAAAGAGTACATCACTTCACCCCCACCACATTTATTTTGAATATTCAAAAATTCTTTTTATTTAAAATTCTGCTAAAGTTAACAAACAGAACCACCGAGTTACTTTTATAGAAATTTCAATAAAATCTATAGATGAAGGAATTAGATCCTAAAGCACTAAAAAGAAATTTGTCTTTTTGCTCACCTCTCTTTTTATGTCTTTGAAAGAAAACATATAAAACAACTACTGTAATAAGTTGCATATTACACTACTTAATTCAGTCTTTCTTGTCCTCAATTCATTTACTTAAGTTAGATGTGAATCTGTTAATACATGTTAGTCTGGGAATTAAATAAAAGTTTAAAAATGATGTGTTTAATATGATGGAAGTTATTTTGCGCCCACTTCCTACGAACACACTAAGATCATAATTGTCTAAATGCTTTCGATACGCTGTAAATGTTGTGTCACATTCATTTCATGCAAGAAATTAAAATATAAATTTTCCTCAATGACAGAAACAACACCAAATACCACTACAGACTAATGAAATTCGAAAGACAATGACATCAATCGTGTTTTCATAGTAAATAGATCAACTTCACCATCATAATTCTTAGGACATATCAATTAGACACCAAAACACAATTAAAATGCGTGAAATGAAAGCCAACAAATTTCAAGTTTTCATATCACAATTCAATCTCTAAATCAACTGTACTTCATACATAATGATCCTCATAAAAAGATTGTTATAAGCTAAATTGATAGATTGGGAGTTTGATTCATACCTCATACTGATAACCTCGTATTCTTCCATCTTCTGTGGCGCTGCTAGAGTTTCAACATCCTTTTCTATATATATATAGAGAGAGTTTTTTATTTATTTATTTTATGAGAAACCATTTGGTTTGTAAGTTTGCCAATCTAGGCAGTTTCAAGTAAACAAAATTGCAAAAAATTCCAAGCACATATACAATGTCTAGAGTGCAATAAAGGCTTCTAAGGAACCAAGCAACCATCATAACATTTGGAATACTACAAAGTTCAGATTACCAGCGAGTAAATCAAAAGATAAGATATAAAGTATTTCTAGCATGGTCATGCTACTACAACAAAAATAGCTTTTAGCGGCTAGAAACACCTTATATCATGGTTGATTAAGAAATCTCTTGATAAATAATCATGGTAGTTTAGAAAACTATTTGGGATGACTTAGAAAACTATTTGAATCTATCTTCTTATCTTCTTATGTAGTATAGAATAAAAATCTTGAATCCTATAGTGCAGAATTCCTCTGACCTAAAAGAGCATATGCCAATTATTAAGAATTATTATAAAAGTTTCAAGTGAAAAAAGACATGATAAAAAGAAGGCATAATACATATATTGGACCTTAAACTTGGCTTCAAATTTTAACTTTGACCTCCAACTTTCAAAGTGCACAAATAGGCACTTTAACTATCCAACCTTTTAATAAATAAACACGCGTGTCTTACCTGGCAAAATGCGTGACGTGCACGCATTTTGCGCGAGTGAGAAGTAATTTTTAGGCACACAACAGTGAAAAAAATGCTGAAATGACAACTCTACCCTTAATTAATTTATTTTTTTTTTAGTTCTAAAATGGACGTGTAAAGTGTTTAATTAGTTGGCAACCATTGAGTGGCTCACTAATACACGTGGCAGCGATTGCATTTCACACTCTTGGCTCCAAAAATCGCGTGTTTATTTATTAAAAGGTTGGATAGTTAAAGTGCTTGTTTGTGCACTATGAAAGTTGGAGGTCAAAGTTAAAATTTGAAGCCAAGTTTAAGGTCAAATATATGTATTATCCCTAAAAAGAATATCTATTCAAGTTGCTAGTCCAACTTGGCTACAAATTGCTTCTTGTTTAATTCAATCTTCTGATAACTAATTGAAAATTTAATTTAAATAAATAAATAAGTATCTTAATGGAAGGCCATACATTTTCATGAAACAAGCAACTGTGTCACACTTCAAAAGAACTTAAACAAAGCATTAAAATTGGAGAAACAAGCAACTGTGTCACACTTCAAATGAAATAAAATAACAGACGATTAGCAAAGGGATCAACACATGTAATGATAACATGAGAAGTGGTAACATTCACTAATGAGGGAATGAGAAAATACCAAGTTATGGTACAATTCAAAATATTCAAGGGATTTAAAAGGAGTGCATGGAATCCAAATTTTACTTAAAGTGTAAGCGAAGTATGATTTTTTCTAGCTTAGACATTTTCTCAAACACCTGGTGCACCTCAGAAATCTTTCAACAGGAAAACCACATATGCATACTCCATTAAATCTTGCTACAAGTGAAAAATATAATTAGAAGAATGATCATACCAATTAAGTGTCTAGCAATTTATATGTTGGAACAAGTGGTTGTGCCCTTAGTCTCTTGGTGTGGTAGGTCAATGAAGCAATTAACGGCTAACTTGGACAAGATGTGATGTTGTGCTCGTCTTAGTGCGGAACATACACATAAAACAGGTTCAATTTCAGTATATTGCTAGCTGAGCATCCGCTGAAGAAATAGAAATATCTGTAAACTACAACATTAAATAGAAGAATTAACAAAATGAAGTAGAGATTAACCCAAAAAATGTATCTTATGCTCTTTAATTTTCCAGCTTTGCCTATTTTTGTGGCATTGTTTTCATCAGAATGTCATTGTTGAAAAAAATAAAAATAAAAAAATCACTTAGCAACCAAATCCAAACTCACAACACAACTACTTTTGAACAAATTGTAAACTCCATCACACCCTTTCTTTTAGCTGTGGATCCATTAACCAAATTCCCCCCAATAACAACAAATTAGCAAAATGATGCACTCTAATTTTGATTTTTCATGAAAAATAATAATAATAATAATAAAGAATTGGGAAAAAAATAAAAGTTGAACAGACCTAACGTGTAACCCGCTGTGAAGATGAAGAGAATCAAGTAGGTGTTCAGTGTGAAGAGCAAGACACCAATTTTGAAAGCGTCGACCAAAGTTGAGAGAAAAATAGAGATAAAGCGTCTACTTATGGATGTTTCTAGACATATCTCGTCGTCCGGGCAGCGAAAGAGATTTTTTTCTAGCTTGGTACATATTTGGAGCTTATGTTTTATCAGATCTCTTTCTCTTATATGTTGTATATGTTTCAAATTGGGATTTTCAACAGAATAGTTGATTTAGCTCATACCCCATAAGTTGCATCGCTAAGAGAAGAATGGATTTGAGGGAGATGATCCAGCATTTTGGCTCTAAGGCCATAGCAATTGTTAATAATAATAATAATATTCTGGAATTGGAAGCTGAAGAAAGAGGATCTAGAACGATCTGGAATGGAAAGAAAGCGTGGTTTGCTAAAATACCAATGATGCTAATTACTATTTTACCCTTGCATAATAGCATAATTACGAAACTGCCCTTGGTCGTCCTGGTTGTCTTCACCTTTCTATATAATAGAAACTAGATGATTCTTGCCCGTGATAAGCACGGGCTCAATAATTTAAACGCTAATATAAAATTATTTGTGTCTGCTCTACCTATGAAATATGTTCAAGATTCAATGTAACAATATATACTTTTAAATAACCACAATATCAAAATCACAACATCCATCATTTAGTAACAGATCATATTTCTTAACTTACCCAAAAGAAAAAATCCACATCAAATAAAAAATATAATAAGGAGGCAATCAAACATTATTCCATAGAGTGCATAACATATAATATACTTGTAAAGCACACTCTGTCACTGTTCTTTAAGTATTGATCTTTATTCTATGCTACATAATCAAGAATCAATACATCATCAAGTAACTAATACTACTTCAAAAGCGAGTTCAATTAACATCTCAATTAAAATTCAAGAAATGTTAGAGCAAACAATGAAGAGAATGTGACCGTAAACAGCGTGATTAAATTTTGGAACAATAGATCTCTCCGGGAAATATTGGAGCAAAAAGTAAATAGGATGTGATCAACCATTTCCATCTTCCCTTGCTCAAGCTCATCATAAAAGATCTTATTTTCTTCCTCATTGTCAAAGTGTATGAAAATTATATCATGTGTTGGGCCTTTTCGCTCAAAAATCAAAGTGACTGCTATAAAATATTAATACGACATTAACAAATTTCACAACATCAACTCCAATGAAAATACAAATAAGTCGCACCTTCAACTTTACATTATCAGGTAAGGTGAGTAAAATAAACATGTGCATCCCGACACTCATTTTCAATTTTAAGACAGCACACATGTATATTATTAATGTTTTCATCCATATGGAGTCAGATTACTCCACTCATGCTAGATAATCGATCTGCTTGCAATGGACATTGCATTTAAAATTGTGCATATAGATCAAGTTTTACCTGTTACCTAGTACCAAATACCAAATGTATCACGACAAAGTGAGGAAAATGTAGCATATGGAGTCAGCTAAATTCTCACGTAATATTTTACTGCATTTAATCGTACAACAAATAATACAAAATTCAAAATCTAATGCCTTCCGAATTTGCCAACATTATACCTCTTAACAGTAAATTTTGCTAGCTTGAAAAATATAAAATACAGATGAATATTCAAGATTGCGATTTTTGTGCAACTTAGCTTATGACCTATGCCTGCAATTACACATAGCACAAAGGAAAAGGTTGAAACAAGTAAAAGAAAAACTCAAACCAACTAATTTCATAGAAAAACGAAATCTAGCTAATTTATCATGCAAAATTTTACTATTAAATCTGTTCTCTAGAGCTCACCTAAAGAGTATTATTTGAAAACTGAAAGTAAAAAAAGAGAAAAGTAATAGAGGTGAAGTGTGCAGACTCTTCAATTTTGATGATGCACCCATGTTGGATTCTACAAAAATACACTATCTTTGGAGAATTCAGCGTGCACCAATTAACATTTTTGAAGAGTCCAAGCAACATAGGATTATGAAACTTGAAACTTTGTATAACTAAGAAAGGTCCAAACAATGACATAATGATAAAAAGATTACAAAAGTAAATCCATTATATGCCTATAGTGCTTTTAAAAGCATCTTTAGACTACTTGAAAATTTTAAAATTATTTTCGCTATATCTAAAGTAATGTTAAGCTCTACTCAACAAAAAATAATCTGAGACATCTCTGGTCATTTTTAGACAATAACTCCAGGAAACAGATAGCCAAAATTAGTACTCTAAACAAATTTAACTTCTTTAGAATAACAATATTATTTTCAAAACCGACTCTAAATGACCTATATCTTTTTGGATAAGTAATAAGAGACTCTTCATGAAGTACACCTTTCATTGAAAAATTTGTCAGACAAGTCTCGTAAATAAGTAGAATCAATGATAAACTCATGTATTGTCATTTCATAATATTAGAGACAAAGAGGAATAACGTACCTGGGACAATTAGCACTAACAAATATCCATATTTGTTCTGCACTCATGTTAGTTGTCTTAGCTGAACCAAAATACTTGATATATTGGAAATGTGAAGCATATTACACTTGCGGTAGTGAGTTTGAATATAAATAAATATATTCTATTCAAGCTTGTGAGCAAATACCACATCTGCCCAAAAAGAAACTGAGCATTATAACTTTAAGGCATCGTCTACGCCTGATTTTCCAATTTATACAACCATAAATAATTTTCACGACAAAAGCACTTTAATAGCAAGAGCAACAAAAAAAAATTGCAAGAATCACATGACTTGTTGCTTTGGGCCAAATAAATCCAAAATAAATTGAAAATGCAGTAAATTTGTGGATTGATCAGAGTAGACAAAACATGGGAGTCCAACCCAAACGATAACTTGACCATTTACTTTAATAGTTTGTCGTGAATCGATTCCATGCTCTTTCAAAAACAACTTTAATTTCCTTCCTAATCTGTTGCATCATACCCTTTTTTTATATGTTAGTCGTCTCACCATGCACGACCTGTTTACTACTTATTTTTTCTAGCCCTTTGGGTTAGCCATCAATAGTTTGAGTTAGACGTCAATAGATTTTCTTGTCGCATGCATTTTATACATCAAAAATCACTAAAATGTAATAACAAATTTTATCATATTTACACCACTATGTTATACATTCTACCTGCACTAAATAGACAACAACAACAACATCAATAAATAATCAGTGTAATCACACAAGTGAAGTTTACGACACCAAAAAGACAACATACAAATTTCAATTTGATGTGTTTTGCTTTGTCTTCAAAAGATCGAAAAATTCTCTCTTTTTTGTATTGTGCAGCAAATCTTCTTCACCTTTATGATGCTTAAGTTGTTTCATATACCATAACAAATTAACAATAACTCCTTGTTGAGTATGACATTGTTCATTTTTAGATTAAATAAGTTCGAAAACATGTTTCAAAGCTGTGAGCCACCAAAAAGTGATATAGGTGGCTATTTCTTTCCATATCTTCTTTACAAATGTAACACATATTGCACAAGTTAAAACTTCTTTTGGTAGATTAACATGTGTTAAATAAGATTGGCGGACTACTAACCATGTGAAACAGGCCACCTAATAATGGACATTTCTGTCCCTGATTCGTTTTTATCCATTATCAAACATTTAAACATCCTACATGAATTATTTTGGAACAAGATCTCACAAAAAATCACCTTTACTGTTAGAAATCTACCATACTTTTGTCTCTCTCATATAGGTTACTTCATAAGGACCATACTGGACTCATGACATTTGCAATAGTAGTCGATGAATATTTAGATTCAATTATAGGCTACAACTCTCAACAAATATGGCTGCCGAAGTAGCACAATAGAAAGAGGTTGCATAAGCATTTTACCTGGTCTAAGTCGAGCGAGTGATGATGCACATTCAACCATTGAGTAAAGCATCATTGAATATCTCGAGAAATATGACGAAGGACACATGAATCCCTTTGAGAATGCAGCATATTGACCTAAAAAATAATTAATCATAACATTTAGATAGTGCAATAGGCATAGCTTCTACGGTTTAAGTTGTTTTGATATCTTTGTTACATTTTTTAGAAGAACAGTAAGTGCATCTAATTTAAACACTCTCAACATAGCTAAATAAGCGTACCTTAGAAAGTAAATCATTAGAAACTAAACTGAGAAGCTTCATGTCGATATGCATTTCGAGACTCTAATGTTGTCTCTTGGAATCTCTAAAAGCGAAATTGGTAGCTGAAAATTGTTTGGTGCCGTCTTTTGAAGTTGGAATTTGAAATTTACCTATGGAATCAAAAAACTTTTTGGTAGAAAGCTTTGAAATTCACCATTGGTGAAGCTTGGGTCTGACTTGGTGATAATAACAATTTACTACACAGATGAAGCTAGTGATAACCGTTCAAATCTCCATGTTAATGTTTATAGCTGAATCGATGACAGAAGAACTGTCAACGAAACTGGAATTTGGGTTCAGAGTTAGAAAAAATTCATAATAAGCCAACCCAGGTGTGAATTTTTTTGCTGAAATTTTGATCTACACTTTAAAAAGTTCATGCAAATTTTTGAAAGCTGATTGAACCGTGTGAAAAAACTTGAAGGAACACTGACACAAGAGATAATATGAATGACTGATCTAGAAGTCGACATAGTGTTCATCATTTGCCTTGAATAATAATATAATTAATAATACGATTATGCCCTTGGTCGTTCAGCCCATGGCTTAAAAATATTGCATATATATGTGAGAACAACATAAAACTTTACATCAATTATAAAATTGGGGAAGATAATTAGATAGAATAATAACGACATCAAACCTATATTTCAAGGGTAAAATTCAAAAGTTCGAAGAAAACTGAAAGAAATTTGTTAAATTTGTAAGAAAAACGTACCTCACTCTTAAGGCTTATGAAGAATCATATGATTCATTGTTGTTGGGGTTGGAGGAAGAGAGATGGAAGAACTCGATTCTTCTATTCAGAAGGGTTAGAAAATTTGGAGTCTATTTTGTGCTAATGAGGAAGATGGAGGGTTCTAGAATTATGGAGAGAGTGTCATGTCAGGTTAAATTTACGGTTTTGCCCTTGGTCGTCCTCTTCTTCATGTTTCTATATAATTAATAATAATATAATATTTATATATATATGGGAGTTTAGGCCCAATTATAATATATAATATCAAGCAAAATGACTCTTTTGCCCTTGGTCGTCCTAGTTAGCTTCACTCTTCTATATAAAAAAAATAGAAATAGAAATATATATATATATATATATATATATATTTATTTTTATTTTTTTTTGCTTCCAATTCTATTTTAACCTATAGTTAATTCTATATTGATGATTTTAGTAAGTAGCTTAAGACAATTTATTAAAATTTTGGTAAGCTGTTTTCTTTAAAATCCTATATTCTTTCTACTATATTATAAAAGGGAGTTTAGGCCCAATTATAATATATAATATTCAAGATTGGGACTTTCTTGAATATTATATATTATATTTATTATATAGTAGAACTTGGCATAAACTCCCTTTTAAAATTATATATATATGTCACAAATGGAAAAGTCTCAATCAAGGAAGCAACATATATCACTTACAAATGACTTAAAAAGTATTAAAAATTACAATAATTATCAATATATATATATATATTATTTTAAAAGGGAGTTTATGCCCAAGTTCTTCTATATAATAAATATAATATATAATATTCAAGAAAGTCCCAATCTTGAATATTATATATTATAATTGGACCTAAACTCCCTTTATTAATATAGTAGAATAGAAAATAAAAAAAAATAGTATTTGCCTTCAATTAATTAAGGTGTACACTTAGTAGCTGTTTGTCTATGTTTCATTTGAAAATTCAAAAAAAAAATTTCTTAGTGAAAATTACGGAAAGTTCAACTCCAAAAAAAAAAAAAAAAATCATGATCAAACACCACCTTTAAGTTCACTTCAGCTAACACACCTCATATACTAATGAGTTTTTTGTTTTCATACACCTATTCTTCCTCTTTTGGCGTCTAACACTACCACCAAATACAGGGTCATTTGATAGAGTGTATAAGGATAACAGTGAATAGATACAGTATTTGAGAGTATTTCTTATATATTATTTGGTTTGGTGTATTAAGAATTGTTTTGTTTTTAGTCATGCTTATTAATGTAATTAGTCTTGTATTGTTGCTAAGACCATCTCCAACCCAACACTATTTTAGTGAGTAAATAGTATCACATTAAATTTGGTGTGAATACCAAATGGCGTTGACACTATTTTAGTGTAAAATTTGGTGTTATGAATTGGGAATGCCCTAATACCATGATTGCTATTTATTAATTATATACACCCTATAATACTGAAAAAGGTATTATATAAGTTGAAAATCCTACCAAACAAAGCATTGAATAATACCTTGACTAATACAAGTCTTAGATTTTCTAATACATTTTACTAAACGATCCCTTAGTTGGTAAGAGTCGTGCAAGTATTAATATGAATTAACTATGCATGTATTAGCAATTCCACCTTCTATGTTGCACAAAATAATACATATATTTTTTCATACCTAATACATGTATTAGTTATGCAGATTTTGTAAATTGCAAAAAAAAAAAACCGTATTAATTTATACATGAATAACTTACCTCCTATCCAAGTACCAAACACAATAATAGATTTAATACTGACATAACTCACTCCAACACAACTACAAACAAGCAACCCCTAACAATTTCAGCATCTAAGCTAGTTTGAATGTTATATTCACTATTCAGTATTTTACTCATCAGAAAGAAAGTTGGAATAATTTGATGAGTGGTAGATTTTCACTCATTTGTGCCTTTTTTAGTTCAACAATTAGTGTTCTCAATGCCTATTTATATCATATTCTGATGACATTTTGATATTTTGCAGCTATGAATGCTAAAGGACAAGGCAAGGATAAATATATGAAAAAAAGGCCAAAATTATTGAAAGGAGTACAAACTCTCAACTCGTAGTAACCAAAAGGGTGGATGACCCAATTGGTCGGACCTCGTCCAAGTTGACAGTGTTCATAATTGTAAATATTCAAGGCAGGTCGAGAAACTAAAATTGAAATGGCAATTCGCCGAAGTAGATTGGGTGAGTTGTAGTTCCATCACCGAAGGTGACAAACTTTTGAGTAAAAATGAAAGTTGAATTGGCGAACATAGTGATAATCGGCGATTCGCCAATGCTAAAGGCTGACTCAATTGAGTTTGTCAACAGAGATTCAAACACCTGAAGCCTGAAGCAAAAGAAGGGCGAGCTAAAGAGTGAATAACGATCTGCCAAATGTGTTAGGCGGGCTCGACTAATATCACCGAACGGTTAGCGCATGAAATTTTGAGCTAATTTTGGGGAAACTATAAATAGCCCAAAAGTGAGAGAAAATATATATGAGATCTAGACACAAATCTTTTCTCTAATTTCATAGTTAGTTTTTGGATATTGAAAAAAAATACTATTTTCTTAGTTTTGAGGTTTTCAAACACTCTTGTAATTGACAATTGAAGGTTGAAATCGAAGTGGGTATTGAAGATTGCTTAATTTCTACACAATTGATGGCTAGTAACATCATAGGTATAATTTCTTTGCTTTTTGTGATGTGTGGCTAAAACCCCAACTCTAGAGGTGTGATTATGGGGTTGGGTGTTGATTTAATGTAGTGGGTCTTGTGCTTTGCTCTATTTTATTGATGGTCATCCATGTATTTAGGTTATTTAGCATGGGGTTAATTCATAGGTTAAGGTTGCAAACTTAATCGTAGTTTAGATGTTTGATTGATGCTCGAAAGAGATCAATTGAAGTGGGTAAATAATTTGATGCATGCAATTTATGTTTGATTTCTATGATTTGCCAGAAAGAGAGATTGTTTTAGAAGTTATTTTATTTAGAAAAGAGTAGTCACTTAATTTAAAAAAAAAAAATCAAGAAAACTACAAGAATTTCAGAAGATTCAAAACAGAAAATCAATTGAAATATCAAAGAGAGGTTTGAGGTTCACATTTACACTTCAAGAAGGATTTTAAAGCATGTGAAGTGCCCACTAAATGCTGCAACTTTCACATTATTCAACAATTTAATTTACTGTGTTGCAGTTTTCGCATAAAAACAATATGTTACGTATATATAATTATAAAAAATACATATATAATTTATTGGTTCAGTTCAATTATTTTTTTATTTTTTAAAATAAAATTAAAATCAAATTAAATATTATCAATTTTAAAAAATATAAAACCAAACTAAAAGATTTAATCGATGAACACCCCTAGACTAGTAGTACGTTTATTTTCTCTCTTTGCGTGAAACATCAGAAACGTAAGTCTTTTTTTCCTTATTGAAATTTAATTTGTGTTCATTCCGACTCTTAATTGTAGTAAAAAAATTGAAGGCTTACACGCTACTCAATTTCATTAATTAGTTTTTTTCAATTCATGTTTAATGTATTGTTCTCTCTCACACGTCACAAGAAATATGACTTTCTTGCACATTACTATTTTCTCTATTGTTGAATAGGTGACCACCATTGACTTGACACATTCCTTAAGAAATTATAAATAAATACAATATTTTAAAAAATATAATAAAGAAATGACTATAATTAATGACAAAGATTAGAAACTAAGTGTAAAATTGTTCATTGATTTCATAAAGTTGACAAATATTGCAAGACATCCCAAAATAGTATAATGGACAACTATTATTGGACGGAAAGAATATGTAATAGTATAAAATAATTTGCATTCGAACTTGTGGAACAATGGTTTGAATTAAAAAGTAATTTTCAGTTACTTTCAGTTAAATATGATTATTTGCTTTAAACATGCTATTTTAAAAATATACAATAAAATAATTAGTTATTAATAACTATGTTTTAGACTAAACAAAAATCATAGGAAGTATACATTGATTATACAATATAACTTACCTATATACTATGAGCTATACACTGTACTGTATATGGTACACTCAAAAAATTGAAAATAGCTTAATTATACATGAAGTATACATTGACTATTTAACGTTGATCAATTCAAAATCACCTCTAAATTGTCCCAAATTTTAGATATGAAATCTTCTCGATATTGTGAATCATTTGATATATAATTCGTTTGAAACGATTCACATTTGTGATATGTCGAAGCAACAAAGAAGAAGAAAAAGATGCAGAAGAAGCAGAGGAGGCGGAGGAGGAGGAGGACCAAAACACGTAGAAGAAGAAGAAGACGCAGATGCCAGCAAATGAATTGGACTTGCACTTTAGTTGCAATAAAGAAGACCAGACAAATTTTTAAAGGGAAAATGATCAAATTAGCAAATGTTTTTTTTTGGTTAATAATTTAGCAAATGTTTATCTTACTTCAATTCAGAAAAAAATAATAAAAAATAAAAATATTACTTATTTTATTATCATTATTTTTTATTGTTATATAAATATAAATTAATGATAGATTTACTATGCTTATATATATGCCAATATATTATCTATCGAAAGGGTACATGAAGTTATTATATTTTAATTGATAAAATGAGATTAGGAGGAAAAAAAATATTTCCTACATTTTTATTTGTTAAAGTGATTTTAAAAGAAAGAAAACAAGAACAATGTCTTTAATAATATTTTAATTAGGAAGATGTGTTTAAAAAGGAAAATATAATATATTTATTCGGAAAATGGCATTTTTGACCCATTTTGTAACTATGGAGGCATTTTTGGACCAAAGTATTGACTGCAAGGACATTTTTGAACCAAAGTATTGATGGCAAAGGCATATTTGAGCCAAACTATAAACGGAGGACATTTTTTTTCTTTCAATTAGCTGAGAAAATAAATGCCCCATGAATTAATTTAGAAATAGGGGTTCAAATCGATTTGCGTCGGTTTGTCGGAATCGAAGAAAGAACAGAATGAGGACGAAGAGAGTTATCCTTCACTTGTTTGACGACTTGTTTGAGGCTGACGATTTGGGTTATCAAGTGAACTTTTTGATGGAGTAAGAAAAAGCCATTGTTATTTCGTTCTAAGCTTTTTCTCGGATATGTGCACAAGTTGAAGAGAGAAAGAGAAGGAGAAGGAGAAGAGAGGGGTTTGTGTTATTAGTTGACGGGTTATACCATAGAGGGGTCGGGGCATTGGGTTTAAAATGGGAATAGGTCTTTGTAAGAAATTCGGGTTAATTTGAGTCAATTTGGGAATTTCCGTCAATTGAGGGGCACAAATGATGAAATTAATAACGGCAGAAGTAAAATTAACTTCGTTTTAACGGTAAGGGCATAGTCAACTAATAAACCAAAGTTGAGTGGTATTTTTAACCCTTTTCCCTATAAAAATTGTAAATTGAGCTATTAAGATAGTTAGTAAAGTTTATGAGCTGACATTTTGCGTAATTTACCGGAGTTTTTGGTCAAATTCATCCTTAAACTATAATCCAAACTTAAAATACATCCTTAAAGAATCATTCTTAGCAAAAAACATCCTTCAAGTATTTAAACGTGAACAATTTTCATCCTTCTATTTGAATTTATCTGAAAACTAACATATCCCACAAAAATCAAGTCATTCCTTCGAATTATTATTTTTAGATACACCAAAAATACTATCGTTAACTTTTTCGGTAATTGAGTTTAACATCATGCAAAATCTTTTAATTTGACAATTTTGTCATTTACTTTTCATGTAATTTGATATTAAAAATATTATTAGTTGAATATGTAGGTATCGATATTGCCTGTTTTTTTCTACTTTCAAACAAAAAAAATGATTGAAGTTTTTCTATTTGGAATCAATATGTTTCTTCTCAATTGAATATGCTAGAAGCGTCGTTTGTTGGAGAGTTCCGCTTCTAATAATGTATGATGAGACTCAAATGCGACATAGTCAATATTTTGATCACTTCAATATCAGATTGGCCAAAATTTTTATTGATCTAAATACAGTTTTTCTTTGAAAAAGGTAAAGATAATTAAGCTCTAGCTTTGTTCCGTTACAAAATGAGAAAAAAATCATATCATATATCCTCATATCTTCCAAACATTTTTGTTTCAGTAAGTAATGATGTTTAAAAAATTTAATATTTTTTTCTGGAAATTCCTATAGCAGGTAATAAAATTAGGCAGAAAAACTTTTGTTGATAATGACGTGAACTGCTCATATTTTTGTAGAATTGATTAGTTTTTTGATTATATCTAACAGAAGGATGAAAATTGTTCACTTTTAAATACTTGAAGAATGTTTTCTACTAAGAATGATACTTTAAGGATGTAGTTTAAGTTTGATGTATAATTTAAGGATATTTTTGGCCAAAAACTCTAATTTACTGTTAAGTGAATTCATATTTAGAACGTTAATTAATCTTTATACAAAATGAGTAAAATTTATATGACAGATTAGTAGTGCTGTATTTGCACTTGGCAGTACGTAGTTGGCACTATTAATTAATTAATACGATGACTAATAAGTAATAACCAAGTTTTCTAGAATTCCGTCGTATTTATAGGTTAATTAATTACGTAACCCAAAAAGAAAGCATATTTATTCGTCAAACCGTATTATAATTCGGACTAGCTAGATATTCCATTAATTAATACAAGTTTAAATAAAACAAACAAAGGGTAAAGTGAAAAAAAGAAAAAAATGACCCATTTTTGGTTTGAAGCTTGAATGAATCAAATACAAATGCCGTTTCTCACCTTCTATCTTCCTTCTCTCTACAAAAACTAGATGAATCATATTATCATTATCAATATCAATATCAATTCTCTCTATCTAGTTTAGATCTCCGATCACATATACACATTTATTTGTTTTCCGATCATACAAAATGGAGCAGTTGACGATCGGCGATGGACCACGTTACGTCCAGATGCAATCGGAACCGGAGCCGGAGGCTTCTACCTTGTCGTCCTTATACTCCTTTCATCAGGATACTGCAACTCGAATTTTCGATGAGTTGCCTCAGGCTGCGATTATACAGGTATCTCGATCCGACGCCGGTGACATTAGCCCCATGCTTCTAACTTATACCATTGAAGTCCAATATAAGCAGGTACTATTCTTCACTCCGTACAACTTTTTTTTTTTGATTTGCAATTAGGTTAATTCAAATAGATTTGTTAGTGAATAATTGTATTTTGGAATTATAATTGGACGATAAATGTGGAATTTTTTACTAAAGGAAGAAGCTGAAATGAATTTTGGATATGTGAATTATATGGTTAGGTGATTTCGGTTGATTGTTTTTAGCCTTTTTTGACTTTGTGAAAGGAATTTTGGCTGTTAATAAATCGTTGTCTTGATTACTAATGGAAATTCAAATTTCTAAACCAAACGATGTCAAGTTTAGGTCAGAAAGAACAAAATTTGCAATGCGAACGGTATTGTGAGTAAGCAAGAGACAGATATAGAGTATGTATATAGCCGAGTCGAACTAGTTTGGGTTTGGGATGTAGTATTTGTTTTTGTTGTAGTCGTTCTCACTGAAACGGTTTGCTTTTGGTACTAGAGATTATTGCACGTAGGTTTGCTTTTGGTACTAGAGATCATTGCACATAAGTAAATTTGACATCAATGTCCCTTACATTATCTATTCTGAGTGATAAATGACATGAACAATTTAACTCGGGAAGTTTTAACATTAAAGTGTAGAAGGTTGGTAAGAATTCATTTGTTATTTGAAGCTCAAAGACCAACACCATTTGGTTGTTCTTGAGAATGATAGACTTATTTTGTGTTAATGGAGTTGTGATCCTCCATTCAAAATCATGTATTTGTCTTGGTCTCCTTCTAGAAAGACCTTATTCCCTGAAATATTTGTCCCTCCCTCTCTTGCAGTTGAGGCACTCTTGTCTAACAGTGCCACATTTTTTTCATTTCTTTTTTCTTGTAGTTCAAGTGGCAATTGGTGAAGAAAGCTTCGCATGTAATTTATTTACATTTTGCATTAAAAAAGCGTGCATTCATTGAGGAGATTCATGAGAAGCAAGAGCAGGTATATTGGGCTTTTCCCGTGAAATATTGTTGGTTCCATATTGTTTAGTTGATTGGTGCATTTGGCAGCAGCACGATTTTGATTTGACGACTGTGTATGGTGCACTTTTTATGACATTCTGTCTGACATACTCTTTTAAAGGTCAAAGATTGGCTTCAAAACTTGGGGATAGGAGATCATACAACTGTAATGCAAGATGAGGATGAACCTGATGATGAGGCTAGTCCTCTGCGTGCTGAGGAAAGTGCCAAAAACAGGTGCTTCTTCAACTAGAACCAGTTTTCATGATAAAAGGGAAGCACTAATTACATCTATTCCTGTTATAATAGTTATCGTTCTTACAGGTGGTTTTTTGTTCAGAGATGTTCCGTCTAGTGCTGCTTTGCCAATAATTCGGCCAACCCTCGGAAGGCAACATTCAATGTCAGATCGAGCAAAAAATGCTATGCAGGGTTACTTGAATCACTTTCTTGGAAATATAGATATTGTCAATTCCCAGGAGGTATCTTGAAGTGGTTTAACTCTTGCTTTTCTTTGCTGTTTTTACTCGAAGAATCCTTTGCAACTCTTTTTTCTTTGCCTTAGCCATTGGTTGAGATCACCAGATGTTACTTAGTACCACCTTTCACTTTTCCCTTTGCCATATGTTGAGGTCACCAGATGTTTCTTAGTACCACCTTTCACTTTTGCCTCACTCTACTGAGTTCTCCCGGGAATGACATTTAGCCTGATGTCTAGTTCCTGGACTTCACTCACCTCTCAAGATGCCTTTCCTGATTAGATTTCTTTTTCTAAATAAAATAATTCTAGTTGATAAGTATATTTCCCTGCTTAGTGGATGTTTTTGTGTTTACATAATTGCATCTCTATGAAACAAACTTCAAAATGTAGTTAGAAGGACTGGATTCCCTTATTTATGAAAAATAAATGCCGGAGAAAGAACCTCCCTGACTTTACCATCTAATCAATGTCCAAGAACCTTCATTGCTCTGCCTTCTTGTATAGTCTGCTAGGAATTTAGATGGTACTTGTAAAGTGACACAAATCAGCTAGAACAGAAAAGAAGACATTTTCATTTGCTTTGCACAATACCAAAAAAGTTGTTCATCATGTACATTTGTAATAAATAAGAGTTAATATATTTGTGTTGAGGTGCCATGTGTGCTCCTCCATCAAAAGTGCGATGTGTGTCTGTAAACGAATCTTATATTCAAGTTCCCAATAGTGGTTTGAATCTTGAAGTTTTATTTCTAGGGAGAATGTTTTCACTCTTCTAAGGGTAATATCTAAAATATAAAACCCAACTTATTGATATCAACTGGTGGTTTAACACTTACATTCTCTATCCAGAGATGTCTAACATATACTTGTATTAGTGTACCTTGGTTTTATACTTGAAGATAGCTCAACAGTTGTCTTCTTAATCAACGTGTTAATGCTAAAAATACTTTCCCCAAATTATATAATGTCAAGTGTGATAGCAAACATGAATAGACACTTGGCAACACCTTATTTAACTGGAACTAAATTGCAGGTATGCAGGTTTCTGGAAGTTTCAAGATTATCCTTTTCGCCCGAGTATGGTCCTAAGCTAAAAGAAGACTATATTATGGTGAAGCACTTACCAAAAATTCAAAGGGACGATGATAGTCGGAAATGTTGTTCATGTCAGTGGTTCGGTTGCTGTAAAGACAACTGGCAGAAGGTAGCTATACTTTCTGGTTCATATGTATACGGTTCTCTGATTTTAAGATGGTTACACATATCTACTCAGCCTCTCAGCTGTCCATTTGTCGGATTATTTGTTACCTGCAAAGAACTTAGGGCACGATAATCACTTAGTGAAAATTGAGAGTTCTTTATATATTTTCCAGAATTTACTCTCTTTTTTCATAATAAATGTTTTCCAGATTTTACTTTTTATGTCGAAGTTTATTACAAAGGGTTGTCTGAAGCACTATATTGTCATAGAGCATGAAAGCTTCAAATTTCTTTGGAGCTGTCTACTGATTCCTGTATCTCTTGGCATTAATGACTAAAATATAGATGATTCTGCAATAGTAGCCTTCACTTTGTCTAGAGTAGCGGTTTTGTCTCTTAAATTGCAAAATCATTGATGAGGCAACTTTCTTGAAATTTCTAAGTGGAGATCTAGGTAATTTATAGTTTGATTCTATGCTTGGTTTTGAAACAACGCCAAAGCTACTTGTATTCTTTAGGCCTGAGGTTTTCGAGTAGAGCATATTTCTTTACTCTATAAGGGAAGTTCTTGTTCTGTTGTTATTGGCACAATTCTTTTGGTTTGCATCCTTTCCATGTTATATTTGAACTCTGGCCATGGTTTAAGGGACTAGTGGATGGACTGGGGTCCTTTCTGTGTTATATTTGAACTCTGGGCATGGTTTAAGGAACTGGTGTGGTCTGTGGACTGTGGTAATTGATTTTGACATCTAATTTGGGCATTAGCTGGAAAAAGATTAGTGCAGTTTGATGTGCTCCTTTTCAACCTTGTTCTTGTTAGTGTGAATCGACGTTTCCTCTTTATGCTGGTTAGTCTAATGTATACTTTTTGCTGTTAGAAGGGGTGTGTTTTTTGGATTTTCTTCTTCTGAAGTCTTAAAAATGAGTGTTTATAATGCAACAAAAATGACTTTTGACATGGAGTCATATCGGAATCTTTCAAGTTTTATGTATGACTTAGGATTTTTGCCTTGTTCTAATATCAAGTTATGTTTTCAATCTTCTAGGGCTTTGAGTAATTGTCTAAATTTGATATAAAGATTCTGTTTGATTCTTGGTTGGATTCATTTCAGGTCTGGGCTGTATTGAAACCTGGATTCTTGGCTTTCCTCAAAGATCCGTGTGACCCTGAGCCGTTAGATATAATAGTGTTTGATGTACTACCAGCCTCCGATGGCAATGGAGAGGGTCGCGTTTCTTTAGCAAAAGAAATAAAAGATGGAAACCCTTTACGCCACTATTTTAGGGTAAGCAGCTTATGAAACTATGATGCTTTTGAAGAATTCTGCTTTGTATTCTTTAGTGTAGAAGTTCAGCCAATTCCTCTAGAGTCATTGAGATCTTATATTTAGTAAATTATACTAGTTAAAGATGCTTGGGATTCCTACTTGGGTATTACAACATAAGTTTTTCTTAGGTGTCTTGTGGTTCAAGGTGTATCAAACTGAGGACCAAAAGCGATGCAAAGGTTAAAGATTGGGTAGCAGCAATTAATGATGCAGGGCTTAGGCCACCTGAAGGATGGTGTCATCCTCACCGCTTTGGTTCTTATGCTCCTCCTAGGGGTTTGACAGAGGATGGCAGTCAGGCTCAGTGGTTTGTTGATGGTGAATCAGCATTTGAAGCTATAGCTTTGGCTATTGAAGAAGCAAAGTCAGAGGTCTGTGTTTAAGTTTGCATTTGTTACAGAAGTCAATTTTTATCTACATACTGTTCAAAGTTAGAAAGGATTTGGGTCATTCAATGTTTTTACAGATCTTTATATGTGGCTGGTGGCTGTGCCCCGAACTTTATATGCGACGTCCCTTTCACACTAATGCATCCTTCCGGCTTGATGCTTTACTGGAAGCCAAAGCAAAACAAGGTGTTCAGGTTAGTGATTAAGCTTGTCTAAATCATTCATTAGGTTCTGATTGTTTAATATCTAGTATGAAATGGAGAGAAATTCTTGTCGTTTGGTTTTGCTCTTATGAGTTATCCTTCTTAATCTATAGTAAGGTAATGTGCTTTTAGAGAGAAAGGTTCTACAATTCCACTGTGAGAAATATTTGAACTTGTAAATCAGAGTTCTCTTTTCTTTTCATAAACTCATTGGTGTGTCTGTGTGATGTACTGATTATGACCAGTATCCATCTTGTTAATGTACCAGTCCTGCCAGAATTCAGCTTTTTGAAGTGGTTTATTTGCGAGTGCTACCACATGGTGTGCCAGTTCTCTTTTGCAAACAGATTGGTTACTCCTACCCCCTCCCAAGTGCTTAAGATTTTGCAGTTATTTATAAATGTGTAGTTACCTCTGTGGTTTTGATAGTGCTGTGGTCTTTCTCTTTTCTTGCCCTCCTCCCCTTTTGGGTTGGGTGGGGGGTGGGGGGTGGGGTGGGGTGTTGGAGGGCAGTTGCTTCATTTCCTAGGTTTTGGTAAATAGCCTGTCAAACCTGTGTCATCTCAAATATTTTTAGCACAAGTATTTTGTAAAATCTTGTGTGGCGATTGCTGCAGGTCACTTAATCGAGGTCTGTATTTTCCAAAATTAGGTGGCAATTCTTATTAATCCATTGAATGCATTGGTAAAGCACTGGATTTTTCGTCTGTTTTCCGTGTGATGGCTTGTTTTCCTCTGATAATTGAAGTGAAAAGCTTTAGCTCATTTTCAAATGCAGATCTACATCCTTCTGTACAAAGAGGTTGCTATTGCGTTAAAAATCAACAGTGTGTATAGCAAGAGAAAGCTGGTAGGCATCCATGAGAATGTCAGAGTGCTGCGTTATCCAGATCATTTCTCAAGTGGTGTGTATCTATGGTATGTGTTCCCTGAACGTACTTATTGCCTTGTTTCGTTATTCTTATTGGCAATTTTAGCTACTCTATTCACAACTAATGGCTATGTATGGTTACATATAGGTCCCATCATGAAAAAATTGTCATTGTTGACCATCAGATTTGCTTTATCGGAGGACTGGACTTGTGCTTTGGCCGTTATGACTCAGCTGAACACAAAGTGGGTGATTGTCCACCTCTTATATGGCCTGGAAAAGATTACTATAATCCAAGGTGTTCTATGCACTAACTTTTTATGAGAACTGTATTTTCATTTTGTTTCGAACTAGTCATATCCTGCTTTGAATCATAAATAATCAAATGTGAGAATCCTAAGCAATGTGTGAATTCCATTATATTTTAAGGGATAATAAATTTTTGTGTGGTTATACTAAAATGGTAAGATTGCCCTTAGTATATTGATTGTTTCCAGGTGCACATAATTAAAACATTCTTGCATAAATATTCTGAAATACTTGTAGTTATAGCTCATATAAGCTTAGGAAAAATGTTGAACTACTCTGTAACTACTGACAGCAGTATAATTTAATTCATTTGGTCCCTTTGTTCAGATGGCCCGCAGTCTGGTATCTTTTTCTGACTTAGACATAGAGAAATGAAGTATAACCTCTATACCTGTGTAATCAACAGCAAAAAGAGATGGTTGTATGACAAACATAATGGTCTGGAAGAGAATAAATAGATAACTTGACAATGGAATGCAAGGGGAAACTCAATATAAGTGTGAGATACAATTCACATCTTATATTCATTCAATGAGGGAGTAATTTAACATTAGCTCTAACACACCAATATGCCAACATTCTAACACCTCCCTCCCCTTAAACTCAAGTTGGGGAAAGGAAACTATCTTGTTTCTTTATATTTTGAAGAACTCAAGAAGATAAACTCATCGGAAGATTGTGCTAATATTGTCGCTTAATACACGAGAGAAAAGTTTTGATCACCATAAGCTTTACGAAGTCATAGAGGTTCCAATGTCATGTGAGAAACTAAGAGAAGGAAGCGAACAATTAACTTGATGAATAGAATACAAGACACACCTACAAATAGGTATGAGATACAATTCACACAACAACAACAACATACCCAGTGAAATCCCACTAAGTGGGGTCTGGGGAGGGTAGAGTATACGCAGACCTTACCACTACCTCGTAGAGGTAGAGAGGCTGTGTTTGAAAGTCCCTCGGCTCAAGTGCATCAAATCCAAGTAAAAGAAGAAGAAAATAATGAAGAAAGCATAGCCGTAATTTTGAAAATCAGTGTAAAAAGTTTACAAGAAAGAAACAATAGCAGCAGCAAAATAGTGCGATAATCAAAACTCAATAAACAACATATGGCAAGAACTACAAGGGTGAACATATTTTTGGTGATTCCTTTTCCGGCTAGGTCAACACTATACTGCTCTAGACTCTATGATAGGTGATGAAAACTGTATGGTTAGTTGATTCTTTTAGTTAAATGAGTTTTCCCATTTCAAAATCTAGTCGATGAGTTTCTCATATTCATTCTTAACATCTTTTCCTTCAAGAACCAAACTGATAGGTTATCAGAGTCCTCAAAAAAAAGTTGATCATCTGGGTAGTCCAGCTCTTTCTTCTGTTTGTAAATTTGCTAGTTGCTCATGTAATACAACATTCAGGGAATCTGAACCAAATTCCTGGGAAGATACCATGAAGGATGAATTAGATCGGAAAAAGTATCCACGTATGCCATGGCATGATGTCCATTGTGCTCTCTGGGGACCGCCGTGCCGTGATGCTGCTCGACACTTTGTTCAACGCTGGAATTATGCAAAGGTTCATGTTTGTTGTAAACATATTTTTCTTTCACTGATATGATTGTATTGTCATATTGACATTTTCTATAATTCCTCAGAGGAACAAAGCTCCACGTGAGCAAGCAATTCCGCTGCTTATGCCTCAGCATCACATGGTTATTCCTCATTACATGGGAATGAGCAGTGAGATGGACAATGGAAGTAATGGTGTTGCGCGTCCTCATAAAAATATCAAAAGACGCGATTCATTTTCTTCAGGGTCTTCTTCCCAAGATATTCCTTTGCTTATACCTCAGGAAGCTGAAGGGGGGGAAAGTTTCAAGGAAGAACAAAAAACAAATGGTTTCCATACCGGGCATGGTTTTCATGATCAGCGTAGCAGGCCTAGCAGAATCCCTTTCTCTTTCCGGAAGACCCGTGTAGAACCTCTAGCTCCAGATTTGCCAATGAAAGGATTTGTGGACGAGTTGGATCAAAATCTGGAGCTATCTTCAAATCTGGTGCAGCCTGGCATGAAGAAGTTGGACAAGGATTGGTGGGAGAAACAAGAGAGAGGCAATCAAGTTGTT
>NW_026036941.1:0-349 GCF_019186545.1 Solanum stenotomum
CAACTCAAGTTTAGCTTGTGGTGATTCCAGATCCTATGTCTCGTGTTACGTCAAGTGGGTAGCCTTGGGGAGTGACAAAAATAATGTATGAATAAAGAGCCTCTAAAAGACTAGAGATGCTGGGACATGCCCCCAACTAACTCTAGCAAAACTGAAACTAAATGAAAGACTGAAAATAAAACATGTAAATAATCCTCAAAAAACGAGAACTCACCACTGATATTCCTGAATACAGATCGGGAACCGATCTCCGCGTGATCTGAATGTCAAGGACCTGAACCTACATTAAGAGAAGATGTAGCATAGACTATGTATCAGTATTTGAAAGATTCTAAGCATGCATGACATG
>NW_026036942.1:0-279 GCF_019186545.1 Solanum stenotomum
TTCTCTAAAAGTTTCAAATCCTAACAGTATTTTGGAATTTAAAAACCAATTTACAGATTCTCCTTTTTTTAAGATTCAGTCTGTTAACAAAAAGGGCAGATGTATACAGTTTATTAGACGATGAGGGTATATATGCAACATTTATTAGATGGTAGATATGTACTTCTTTTTTAACAAGAGATATATCTAAAAGATATATTTGCCCCTTTGCCTTTTTTTAATGCCAAGAAAATTCATATGCTATTTTTTAAATAGGGAAAAGGGCCTGATATACCCCTC
>NW_026036943.1:0-352 GCF_019186545.1 Solanum stenotomum
CTTAGAATTTGAACTTGAACTTAGAACTTGGATCTTGAACTTGAAATTAGAACTTGAATTTGAACTTAGAACTTGAACTTGAACTTAGAATTTGAAGTTAAACTTAGAACTTGAACTTGAAATTAGAACTTGAACTTAGAACTTGAACTTGAACTTAGAATTTGAACTTGAACTTAGAACTTGAACTTGAAATTAGAACTTGAACATGAAATTAGAACTTGAACTTGAACTTAGAACTTGAACTTGAACTTGAAATTAGAACTTGAACTTGAACTTAGAACTTGAACTTGAACTTGAACTTAGAATTTGAAGTTAAACTTAGATTTTGAACTTGAAATTAGAATTTGAACTT
>NW_026036944.1:0-2618 GCF_019186545.1 Solanum stenotomum
ACTTTTTTCTTTTTAGTAGGGCAGTGCAAGGACAATACAAAAGGCAAAGGTCCAATATAACGCTTGAAAGTTGTAGGTAGTCGAGCATTGTTTTAATATTTACCTGTTTATGTATTCTTTGAGTTGGTGGTAGTTTAGAGCACCATGTATGTTGTATTATTAGCTTATTTATGTAGGCTTTGGATTTTGGTAGATATATCATCGGTTGTTTATTATGTTTAGTAATTGACCACATCTTGTTATTGATGTTACAATTCCTTGCATATATGTTTCGCACTGTTGTTATATTAGTTGTCATGTTTTTCTTCAATGTTGTTTTCCCTTTTCATTATTACTTTGATTTGCTTCACTTGAATTAGGAGTTTTCGAAAATAACCTCTATATACTTCCAAGAAATAGAGGTAATTAAGTTAACGTATACTCTATCTTTCCCAAATTCTACTTTACCAATAAAATTTGTAAGTGATCTTAAGAGATCATTTCCTCGTATTGTTCCGAATATAATTAAGTAAGACCAAGACCAAAACTATATATAATATTAGGGTCCATCTATCACAAAGTCCAAGTAATGGGAGACTAGCTACTGTAGTTATCAGTGTGGAAAAATAGTGGAGGATTGTTGGGGGACATATGCTGATTGTGATATATTCTATCTTATCTATACTATTGGAGGAAAAAAGTAAAAGTGCACACAAAAAAACTGATTGAACCAACAGTACAAATAACCTTGCTCTATGAAGAAAATTACTTTCCAATAAAGATGGAATTACTTGGACAAAGAGAAATATGAAACACGTTGATCATCATTAGACGACCATACACTCGGTCAGTGACGAAGCCAGGACTTTTAATATAGGAGTTCAAAATTTGTAGTAATAGACACACGAATTAGCTAAAGAGGTTTCAACATCTACTATATATACATAAAAAAATATTTTAACCAAGTATAAATAATATAATTTTCTACTGAAGGGGGTTCAGATGAATCCCCTTAGTATAAGGTGGCTCCTCCCCTGCACTCAGTGACAAAGTCAAAAATTTTATTAAAGAGTGTCTAAATATATAAGAGTAAACTAATGAAGAAGTCGCAGAGTGTCAATACATATATATAAAAATATTTCTATCTAGCTACACAATGTAATTTTTTGACTAAAAGATATTGATTAATACCCCTTAAATATATGTAGTTCACCACTGCATACACTTGGGTGGAGCTACAGACCCCCGGAAAATTGTTATATATATAATAGATGTTGAATTTTGTAACTTAAATTTCAAAAATATCTTCTTCAAAAGAAAAGTTCCAACTTCCTCTCCATTTCTTTTCTATCGTCCATCCTTTTTCTTATGAAGTTGATTTTAAATACTTGGGGTTTGGGGGGAGGGGGCATATGCTGATTGTGATATATTCACTACTTAAATACTTATAAGCTATTTATAATCTGCTAACTCAAAGAATGATCACCATACAAATCGTGACTGGGTCATTAAGGGGTTCAAAATATGATAAAGTAAATACACGAAGAAGTCAAGGGATCCAACAAACTACATATATACATAAAAAGATGTTTTTATAAACAATGTTTTTTTTTTCACCGAAGAAGGTTCGGACACCCCTTGGACTCTTACTAGCTTCGCCCAGGTACATAAATATAAACTAGACTTGTAGGGTCGTTTAGTAGATGATTTGGATGCAAGTTAGGCAGGTATTAAATCCTACATAATTAAGTAATATCATATTTAATGTTTGTTAGGAGGTAAAATATTCATATATAAAATTTATATTATGTTAAATTTAAAGTTTAAAAATTAACATAAATATATCTACTATTTTATGTGATAGATAACAAATGAATAACTAAACATTATGTTTATATAAAATATAATATACATTTTCTCATAATTAATTTCTACAGTAATATTTACATAGCTCTAATTAGCTATTTTTTCGAGGGTTGAATAACGACCCCAAAGTTATTGTACAGCTATACAGCACTAAACGCTAGTGAAGGACAAGGCCATGTTCCTGGTCCTTTTCTTCCCTTTCTTTTCTAAACTCCAATTTAGGTTGACTTCATTTAATTTTACCCTGCCTATTGATATGTTTGGTATAATTTATAATCATATGAATATTTACGTATACAAAATAAACTTACAATAAAATTTGCGAGTAGGGCGATCAAGCTCAGCCTGGTTATGATTAGGGATGGAAGAATGGGTAATTTATATAGGTATACATTTATATTTATTCATTTTAAATGGATTGGATATCCAACTCATTTTAAAATAGGTAAAAACAAATAATACTCATATTACTCATTTAAAAGTGGATAGTTAAATGGATCAAAATGGGTAAAAGATGTTCATTCATAAAAAATAAAAAAAAATAAAAAAAAAAGGTAAGCGATGGGGTGGTAAAAAGACTTTCTTTTTTTAAAAAATTCAATATTTTTTTACATTTTTCTTGGGATAGGGGGGGCGTGCCAGGGTTGGGGGGAGTGGGGGTGAATAATTTCTTTTTCTATTTTTTTTTAAAAAATTATGAATTTAAAATTCTGTTAACTTTTTTTTGGGGGATTGCAGTGTGTGTGGGTGTGTGTGTGTGGGGGGGGGGGGGG